>NW_024033860.1:0-6927 GCF_002237135.1 Teleopsis dalmanni | reverse complement strand
AATAATAATAAAAGGTATTCGTGAAAATTGCCCAACAGCCGGTACTGCGGCCAGAAGAGACCTATTGTACCAGTTTCACTATTGATTAAACAAAGCCCCTTAAAGCTTTGTGAATAAAGTCTAGAACTAAATCTAGAGAAGAGTTCTTAATCTGTTCTGGTGACAGAAATTCCTTATGAAACAGGTTTCTTCTGTGCGTTATTAAAGCTGGACAGTCACAAAGAATGTGCATGGTTGTTTCCTCATCTTCGAGGCATAATCTGCATTCAGAGTTAGCAGATAATTGTAGTTTATGAAGGTGATATTTCAGACCATAATGACCTGTAATGAAACCCGTTATCATCCTTAAATTACATTTTGAGAATTTAAGAATGTTTTTGTAGGAGTAAGGTGTTATCAGTGCTTTGCTTTGTCTGAGTCCTGGAAAGTTTACCCAGTACTCTAGCCGCATATGATTTTCCATTTCCTTGATAATCTGTTTTGTACTAGCCCAGTTTATTCCACAAAAGGGTTGAGGGCCTATAAAAGCAGTTTTTGATGCATTTCTGGCAAGCTCATCAGCTTTTTCATTTCCCAAAACTCCTCTGTGGCCCGGAACCCAGTAAAGGTTTACCTTATTCCGAGCTGCAAGTGATTGCAGAAGATCGTAACACTCAAGGACCTGTTTTGATTTGAAAGTCCAAGAAGAAAGAGCTTTAAGAGCAGCCTGGCTGTCAGAGTAAATAACAATTTTCGAGCCAGAAGGTTTTTTGATTAAATTGGATCTTACACATAAGTTGATTGCGTGGATTTCAGCTTGGAAGACACTCGGCCATGTGCCCATTGCTTCCGAAATGCTGGTGTTGGGTCCAAATACACCAGCGCCAGTGCCTTCATCCATCTTTGATCCATCTGTGTACCAAACCAAACTTTTTGGGTCAACCTGTGGGCCTCCATTCTCCCACGTTGAACGTGATGGTAGGTGTACCTCAAATTTTTTGCCAAAACGATGGAGTTCTGTTGTATAGTCTCCATCGCATTGAGGAATTTTATGTGCTCCAAATATTTTTAATATTGTTGTATGACCATAGTCAAGACAACTCTTGTTCATGTGGAGTTTTAGTCGAAGCGCACTAAGCGCAGCCGTAGATTGAATGTGTATGTGCAGAGGTGTCAATCCAAGTATAGCCTCAAGTGCTGCAGTTGGACTTGTCCTCATAGCACCAGTCATTAAGAGACACGCTAATCTCTGGAGCTTCATGCAAACAGCAATAGACCCAGCCTGTGTGACCTTTTGCCACCAAACCAGGCAACCATATGTCATGATAGGACGTACTACTGCCTGATATATCCAAAATATAATCTTTGGGTTTAGGCCCCAAGTTTTACCTATACAGGACCGTATTGTCCATAAAGCCGTTAATGCTTTGTTATATACTTTATTTAAGTGTGAACTCCAAGTGAGTTTACCATCTAGGACAACACCTAGGTACTTTGTTTCACTGGAAAGAGAAATATTAGTGTTTCCTAAACGTACGGGACCTATGTCTAGTTTACGTTTGAGTGTGAAAGGCACAACAACAGTTTTCTCCGGATTTATGGAGAGACCCTCACTTTCGCACCACGCTAAAATGCGTCGAAGGTGCCCTACCAATATCTCTGATAGACTCCTACCATGCTTTCCAGATACTATTATAACTAGATCGTCTGCATACCCAATGGCGTCACAACCAATATTCTCCAACAAGATTAAAAGTTCATCAACAACCACTGACCAGAGCAAAGGAGACAGTACTCCACCCTGTGGGCAACCTTTTGCGGCCTCAACAGCTACAGACGTTCTACCTAAGGTTGATGTAATTTTTCTGCTTTGAAGCATCGCCTCAATCCAGGAAATAACATTAAAATCAACATTTCTGTTAGTTAAGGCATTCGAGATCGAGCCATAACTCGTATTGTCGAAAGCTCCTTCAATATCCAGAAATGCACAAAGCGCAATTTCTTTGTTTTTGTGGGCCTTTTCAATTCTACTGACCAAGTTATGTAAGGCCAATTCGGTAGATTTCCCTTTGGAATAAGCGAATTGAGTTTTGTGAAGAGGTTGACTTTTAGACAGTTCTGTACGAATATAGATATCTATGAGTCTTTCCATAGTTTTCAGGAGGAAGGATGAGAGACTAATCGGTCTATACGATTTAGCGTCATCACTTGGTCTATTACCATTTTTTGGTATAAATACCACTTTCACTTCTCTCCAAGCTTCAGGTATATGTTTCCAGCAAAGGCTAGCCCTAAAAAGCACCTTTAAAGGATTGATAAGAACGTCTATGCCGTTTTGTATAAGTGCCGGGAAGATACCATCACTTCCTGGTGACTTGAAAGGACTGAAAGAATTAACTGCCCATCTGATTTTATCAATGTCAAAAATGATACCAGATAGCGACATTAAACGATTGTCTGGTTGTTCATAACTTAACGTGCGCCTATCTATGGATGCATCACATAAGATCGATCCTGGAAAGTGCACATGTAGTAAATGTTGTAAAGTTTCCCTGCCATTTGCTGTGTAGAGACCATCATTCTTTTTCAATAGACCAATGTCATTTGAAAGAGACTTTCTCAACACTTTATGAAGGCGAGCCATTTGCGGAGTGTTGTCAACACCGTCACAGAAAGTTTTCCATGATTTCCGTTTAGATCTTCTAATCTCATTGTTGTAGGCAGTCAAGGATGTTTTATAGTCGACCCACACCCCTGATCGCTTTGCTAAATTAAAAAGCTTCCTAACCTCCCTGCGCATTTCTTCGAGCCTTTTGTTCCACCATGGCACATCCCGTCTGGATGTACGTGGTTCAACCTTACATGCATCTTCATGCGCCTGAGAGATAACAGAGTTTATTTGATCTGCAGCTAATTCAAGTTCATCAATATGACTGATTGAATTCAGTAACTGGTCCTCCTTACTAGCTAAGGATAGTCTAAAGATTTCCCAGTTGATACACTTACGTGCAGCTGGCAAATTTTTATGTAAAAAGTGACCCGGCAGTTCAAAAAGAATATGTTGGTGGTCAGATAAAGAAACCTCCTTTGAGACCCTCCAATTAACAACATAATTGGAGATAAATTGACTAGTAAGAGTAAGGTCAAGAACCTCTCTTCTAATGGCATTAATAAAAATGGGTTCAGAACCATTGTTCAATATGCTGACGTTATTACTACTAAAGTATTCTAAAAGCATTTGCCCTCTTCTATTTATGTTAGTACTACCCCATAAGGTATGGTGCGCGTTTGCGTCGCAACCAATTATAAATTGTAAATTATTGGATTTGCAATAACTTACCAAGTTTGTGACTGCTTCAGGTGGTGCTTCATCTGCATCGCCTGGAAAGTAGGCCGATGCGATCACGATCTCTCGTGTTCCGCACTCCGTCGGGATCTCAAAAATGGCCGACACCAAGTCCCTCTGGATGAAATCTGGAATTGGAATACAGTTAACATTTTTGTTTACTAGTATAGCAGTTCTAGGCGACTCTATGTCACGTTTATATATCAACTTGATTGATGTTGAAGGCCTTTTATATGCCCACCGACTGTCCATGGCTCCTGGATAAGCGCTATGGCCAGTCCTTTTGTGGCGAAGGTCCTGCACAAGGTAGCCGATGCTCCTTTCGCGTGGTGCAGGTTCGCCTGTAACACCCCTATGGTGCTCATTTTTGTTGAGTTTTATTGAGAGAGCGTTCGACTTCCTTTTGAAGTCGAGCTCTTCGTGGCCCTTTTTCCTTCTGGCGCTCTTTTGGAGTTGTTGATGCTCCACCCACAGGTGGCCGCATCCAAAGCCTTTTTTGAATGGCGGCTCTACTAGTAGTTGGGGCCTCATTTGGATTCACAATAGACGTAAGTGTTGATTGTGGGACCACGTGCTCCACTTTCTGTTTCTCCGTCCTTGTGATCTGGAGTTTATTTGGAACCTTTTGTTCCACAGGCCGTTGTTCTGGCTGCCCCTCCTTTGTCATACTGTTAGTTTTAAGCAGTAGCTTGACATGGCTGAAGCGATATGCAATTCTACCTCCACTCTGGACCAGTGAGTTCCAGGATGCATCGTCGACAGCAAAGACGATGTGGAGCAGTGAACCTTCTGCGGTCCGCTGTAATACCTTCCACGTGCTTGCTTTAATCCTGTTCTGGGCCTCAATTGTGGCAAGAACCTTGGTATTTTCAAAATCGCAACTGTGTGGGAAGTATCCTCGCACCAGATGTGTTTTTGGAAACTCCGACTCTTCAACCACTTTGGCGCCCAGTTTAGCCTTTGTTGCAATAGCTGCCGCATTTTTACGGACCCATTCAGCCGTTTGGTTATTTGTGCACACCATCATGAGCCATCCCGTACGAGGGAAACAACCTTCAAATTCTGGTTTAACCTCGTCAGACGCCAACTCTATGGCAGTCTCAATTATAGCCTCCTGTAGCTGTGCAGTCTGTTCCCTGTTTAGGGGGCACTTAGCCAAATCAAAAGGAACAAATCCTAATTTGATCCCCTTGGCCTGACTGGCTACTTGGCTGAAAGAGGGTTTACTCGACCCCTGAATCGAGGTGTTTTGTTTTGGTTTCTTACCAGCTGGCATGACCATGTCGTCAGATAAAGCCCTTTTAGCTGGCGCACGAGTTGGAAGTTTAGAAACCATGTCTAGGGCCACATCCCTAGAGTGTCCCTGACTCATGTAAGCCTTTAACCTCCTCTTCTGCATTGAGTTCAGTTTCACAAAACCCTTCTGGTCATGTAAACTGATCCCTTTCATACAAACATTGACAACAGTAGCACCTGACTGTTGAGAACAGAGACTGACTCCGTCAATGTCAATAGAGGCAGCATCAGACCCTTCAGTTTCTGTACTGCTAGCATCAGTATACTGTGGAAAAACAACATTTTCCACAGCGTGTATATTTTTGCAGATGTGCCCAACAGCACCATCTGCAAAAGGTTCACTGACCTGTGACACAACAGTCGACTGGTCGTTGTTAATTCCCTGCCCGACAGCAGTAGTGTTTGATGCGATAAGGGTAGCATCATCCCCTTTAGTTTGTTCATTAGACGTATCCATATGATATCCCACGAGTATAAAGTAAAGTATAAAGTCGCCATCGGCAGAGCCCATTTACCGACAGAAGGCAAATTGAAAGCGGAGGTCGCCTGGTATCCGCAGTTCGCTATTAAGGTCATCACTAGCCCCGTGACCAAGTTCCTACAGGCATAGCTGTTCCACCGTAGATTGGGGGGTTGTTCGGGTCTCATTCATACATACACACATACTACACCATACACCATACATCCTAGGTACAAAAAATATAGATTGTTTCATATCTTCACTCAAACCCAGGGTGTTTTCCTTCACCCCGCCTAGTTGCTGGCGATAGTCTTATATCTAAATTTATACTTATAGTGCTATTATTTTTAAACTATATATTGCATTTATACATTCATTCATTAACGTAAAGCGACAAATATCTTGGCTTAACTATTTTAGTCGTTAAAACACAGCACCAATCAATTAGAGTATAGACACATAACTTCTAAATTATATATGTATATATATTTTAATTAACGTGATGACAAATTTTACGATTAGTCATATCCGCCTGTCTGTCTATCTTGTCATGAATATTAGTCTTAAGGAAAACAGCACCGATCGAATACACTTTTGCAAAGGGATCTCTTTCTGAATGCGACTGATTTACTCACTAACGAACAGCACTAATCAAATGACATTTCACAAAGCGACTCTGTGAATTCAGGTAGACGAAATCGAGATAATGATATTGTTGAGGTATTGTAATTGTTTGGTCTTGTTAATACCCGTCTCACTCTTTGTCTATATGCAGTAAATCTTAATTTACTGAAAGTAATATTTTTATTGCATTATATTTAATATAAAAAAAAATTCTTTTTAAATATCTGAACAGTTTTCATAAGTATATATACTTTTATATATATATTTCTAAAAACTCTATCCGTATGAAGATTATTAATTCTTCAGCAAAGTCAAAGATAACTTTATTTCTTCTTAAATACATTTTTTGTTAATTTTTTATAGTTATTTTTTTAAAATATTATTTTTTTATCAGTTCTTGTAAATTTAAGATTTGGGGATTTTTGAAGTATCCACCTTTTTCATGACTTGACTTATGGCCTTCATTAATTTTTTTATTATGTATGACTTATTCAAAACTTTGGATGTGATTAGCATTTACTTTTTCTGAGAAATGCAAAACTTGTCTTCAAAAAATATAAAAAAAAAAATATTTGCTTTCGTCAATTAATTTTTTGTGTGTTGAAAAATATTTTAAATTATTTTAAACAAACTCCTATAGTACAAAAGATAGTATCGAAATTGTAGTTGTTTTTTTTTCACATATTGTCATTATATATTGGTTTTGTCTTGTGCTCCTTAGCACAACCAGTCCTTAACTCAACACAAATGTATATATTATGCAGAAAACTATTGTAACGAATAATGGAACTGATAAAAAACAATGGCAGACAATGAAAGAGCCAACAACAAAGTTGAAAAATAGGAATAAAAGTGCCATTGGGCTTAAAGATTTCTATAGAGAAACTAGGTATAAGCATTTTCAATGTTAAAAAACCCCAACTAACATATGTTAGGATAAACCATAATATAAGAAATAACTACGAATAATACAAAATAACCGTATTTTTCACTTTACACATTAAGTCACGAAAATCCATTGCCATTAAGAGCCAAGCCGAGGCGAACCTTACCTTCATTAGACTCAGAGCAGAGCGATGTTGACTCACACTTCAGTCATTGCAGCAACCAAAACCAAAACTCTTCACGTTGTGAATTTAAACTTAACATTTAACACTTCATAATGTAGTGCAGGCAGGCAGGCAGGCAGGCAGGCAGGCAACTCTTGAGATTATTTATTTTT
>NW_024033859.1:0-6939 GCF_002237135.1 Teleopsis dalmanni | reverse complement strand
AAAAACTGTAGTTGGTTAATTAAATTAAATCTAATAATATAGATTTTATATTATTGATTTAAAAATGAAAAACAATATTTTTTTTTTAATTATTTATAATATTTTAGTACAGGACGGATATCATAACAAACATATAATATGCTTCCTTTTTACATATATAAAGAATTTTATATAAATATATATATATAAATTTAATAATACATACAATATACATTATGGTATGTATTTTATTTTTATATTAAACTTAAAGATATGGTTACTAAAATTAATTATTAAGGATTAAAATGAATAATATAGGTATATAGTTTAGTACAATTTTTTATAAAATAAGTTTTACATAATAAGTCTTTTCTAATTTATTTTTCTAAAATACTAATATAAAATTAAATAATTCGAGTAAATTATTTATTATAATTTTTATATAAAAATACTAAACTAATAACGTAAGAAGTATTAGGCTAATTTTGTTTTATTTACAATTTAAACAATTTTTGTTCTTTTTAATTGATTCGATAAATATTTCGATAATAATTATTATTATTATTTATTAATTATTAAAAATATATTTATTATATATTTTTATTGCAAGCAAATATAAGCGTAAGTTCACTGTATAATCAAATCTTTGAGCGCAAAAAGTTCTCTATGGAAATAGGATTATTACTGAATACAATATGTATATATCTTTATTAATATATTATTTAGATTATTTTTTATCAAAATTAAGAGTTCAACTGGGATAGTTGGTATAAGTAAAGTAATTTTTTTGATTTCTTTATAGAAAATGGAGGTAGACATTATTCTTTATAAATTGATCATATATTAATTAATAATAATAAAATCTATAATAATCGATTATAGTCAAAGAATTTAATATTATAATTCGAATTTATGAGTTGTTCTCAGTCTTGAAGAAATTTTATTCATTTTTTTTTACTGATTTAAAAAACAAAATTGTTTTTTTACATTCATTAAAAATAAAAACAAAATCATTTTAGTTAACCTATGAGTTGATTATATCTTTTGTATGCGTTAAAAATTTGCTCTATGACTTAATTGATTTTTTTTCATGTACTATTGACTAATAGTAATTTTAATTGTAATATTATTTTTACATATATAATTAAAATATTATATTTAATAAAATAAAGTTAAATTAAGTCTCGCCTCAAGTAAATACTGAGCTTATATTGCTTGCACTGCTTACGCCTATAACTACACCTACACCTACGCCTACGCCTACGCCTACGCCTACGCCTACGCCTAAGCCTATACCTAAACCTGCTTTAGAAATAAATTCACACTTCAATACTGTTGAGACTGCCCGACGAAATGTTGTCATTGTGACTACCCAGCCTGTTGCGTTTGATCATGGCGCGCGCTGGCATTGGAGAGCGTTGAACACGCGGACTGCCCGGTACGATGGGTATACCCACGCCGCCATTGTTATTGTTTGCATTGCCCGAAGTACGTCTTGTGCGTCGCAGCGAGGGTATACGTGTCGGGAGGCCCTCAATATTCATGGAAGAGTCATGCGGCGAGGTTTGTGTATTTGGTGGCATTTGATAGTGTAAATTGCGTGCGCTGCGTTCTAAAGTGCGACGATGCTGCTCCATAGCCGGCGTTGTGTGCGGTGTAGTTGACTGGTGATATGGATTGTGCAAGTGATGATTGTTATTCTGATGTGGTGGTACTGGTGGAGGCTGATGATTGTTGTGATTGTGATGTGGTTGATATTCACGTTTGTGTAACATCGAAGGAGTACCCGGTGTTGAAGTTTGATGATAAGGTTGAGCGTGATGTATTCCTTGATGTGAACCAAGATGAGTATGTAAGTTTGTCTAAGATGCAAATAGAAAAATATTATTAATATTTAATTAAGTTATTGGAAAAAAAAAATATTTAATTATAGAAATTGTTGTCTTTTACTTTAGCTGTTGGGGTTGTATGGTTCGATTTAGCAGCTGCATTTGTTGTATTGTTACAGTTAGTGGAGACATTTTGATTTGTTTTTGTTGGTAATGGTGGTAACGGTTTGGAGAGTGGAGAATTTGTATCAATCACTCCATTACAATGTTTATTGTTGGTAGTTTGTGTGTTAGTTGTTGTTGTGTTTGTAGTAGTTGTGATACCTTCACTCGCTTCCAGTGTCTCGCATGATGATGACGAGCGATGTTGTTGTATTTGTTGTTGTGTATCGTCACTATTTAGTTGCTCGTCACTATGATGTGATGTTGTTGAGGGTGTCGTTTGTGTGGTGTTTGGCAAAAATCTTAGTTCCATCACATTTCGATTCTAAAACAGTTCACGCTAATATTTCTTAACTAGTACCAACCAAATAGTTTAACAGTCGCACTAGTAATAAGCCAATTTAATTCTCATTTACTTGTGAATTATATATGGAACAGATTCCGAAAAATTATTATTTACAAATTTTTTGGCAACAATGAATAAATAGCAATAGATGATATATAGTAGCTAGTAAAGTTTACTAATAGTTATAAGCGGGTTCGGTGTTTGTTAGTATGCAATATTAAGCTCCTTTAGGTATTAAGTACATGTAGATTTATACAGATTAAATACTGATATGAATAATATATATAAATCGATTAAAAAAAATACTGATATGAATAATATATATAAATCGATTAAAAACTCTTATGCATTAAAGATTTGAGAAAATATATTGATTTTTTTCATTAATTTAAATATGTATACAGTAATCCACCCTATAACGCAGTACCCTTAAAACGCGTTTTCATTTTACGCGATTTCAATCCCCCGTAAAATACGGACATTCTCCCATATAACGCGGGGATTTGTACAGTTCATAATTAGCTTTGCGTACCTTTGCGCGCGTGGAATGGGGGTATACCCTATAACGCGTTTTCCTATAATGCAGTCCCAATCTACCGCGTTATAGGGGGAATACTGTATATAAAATACTAAAAATAGTGAATGTGTGAAAGAGAAAAATATTGATAATATTGATTTAATAACTATTTAAATAAAATATAAATTTTAAAATAATCTTTAAAGCATAATTTACATAAACACCTATTTTTGACAAATATACTAGTAAGAAAAGAGATAAGCAATATGAATATATACACTATTATTCAATAATATTTATATTAACTTATAAATTTACTATCAGTACGAAATATTTTTATGTAGGTTCAATAAATGCCATAATAATAAGAAAATTTAATTTACACCTTATATTTAATAACATTTTTCAAAGAAGTATATAAATTATATATAGTATACACATATATTTATGATAGTCACTTATCTTTCACTTAATGTAATTAAATATTTTATCCCTTTCTCAAAATTTTAAAAATATTATTTTTCAAAGAGAATAGTTCTAACAATGGTAATATAAAAAATTAATCCAAAGATATCACGAAGGATTCCATTGTCAACTGATACAACTTTGGATACAATACAAATCTCACTCGGTAAAAAAATCAAGCTATATAATCATTACAATTGTTTTAAAAACTACACTGAAGTGTAGTTGTATTATATGATACTTTTACGGAAGTATCATATGATACACTAACTAATGATATGAACTAAGTATCATATGCCACTAACGCCTGCACAAACGGCTATAAACTAAATGGACTCATAATATATATGTAACACTACTACTGTAGTGAATACCAAAAACAAATTATAACTATATATTAAGTAGACGCCGGCTCTAAGTAAGCTTCCACCATCCCGGGATGGCAACGAGGGACATCCAAGTGCGCGGAGCGTGGTTAAACAGCTGCGTACCATAGAGGAATACAGGGGAGCGAACTGTTCCAAGAGCGGGCATATGCACCATCGATGAAGTTCTTTCGTGCTCAACGAAAACTATGCTAGGCACGAAAGCTGAAAAAAATGCATACCGAAACAGACAATGCATATGCAAATAGACATGATTATGAATTCAGCGTTTAAACACCCATCAGGATTGAGCCCAGTAAGATCCTGATTATGGCATACTGGAACAAACTACTTAAATGATAATTTTTGGGCTGGCGGATGTGGTATTCTGTTACCTGAGTATATGAGAGTGACATCTCATAGAAATGGCTTTCAGGTTAATGCCACATCTTCCTCCGTCCTTTTAAAACTTGGCAAGTCTCCGAGTACGTTCGATGTCTCGTCACCTCCCTGTTTTGCTTAGATAACCATGGGGATCGTTACGAGCGACTATACAATCGAACATCGATAGCGGCTAGGAGTTTGGACCCTATCAAATATGAATAAGGAAAAACAAAACACACCACAAACGTTAACGAAAGTGTCACTGCAAGATGGCCGAAAGAAGACTGCAATGGACGAGGGCACGCCAAAGGTGCCACCACAAACGAATGGTGTACTCATTTCGCCGGGAAATGAGTTCACCCAGAAAATGAAGAGCGAATAGGCGAAGACATTCGAAAAATGCGTAGTTGCCTATAAGAAAATAAAGCAAGCCGTAAATCGGCAAAGAAATGTCTCCACGGACATTAAAGAGGCTTATGATGGCTTATTTTCATCGATGTTGGCTTAAGGCAGAAGTAAAAAAAAAGACACGAAGGAATAACAATGCGGTAGACACCAACCGCAGCCCCCACCGAAGGCGCCGAAGAAAAAAACGAAGAAAAATGGGTAATGGTAACAGGCAAAAAACAAAAAGCGGTAAAAAAGCCTGAAGCACCCCCAAAGAAAAGGGTAAAACGAAAAGAGAAGCCCAGAATTCGTGAGAAACCGGAAGCTGTCCTCATCAAACCAAACGAAGGACACACATACACAGATATCCTTAAGGACCTTCGAACTAAGATAAAGCCAGATGATGAAGAGGTGAAAAAAACGACTTTTACGCCGAATTAAAAGGAACAATGGGAGAGGCAGCAATGGTAACTGAACTGCAGCCCTGTGCAAAAATAGAAATCTTGTCTTACAACAGATGAGAATAGTCTTACAACAGATGATGAGGTAAGAGTTGCAGTAAGAATTGCACTCCAAGAACCCACGGAGCAAATAGATGTAAAAATTTCTGGTGCAAATACCAGAGAACAACGGAGAGAATATGACTGCATATCAAGCCAGGCAGCTAAAACACTTCAAAAGGCGGAACGTATTCGTGTGGGCTTAGTAAGATACAGAATAAAACTCTTACAAGATGTAAAACGCTGTTACACATGCTTCGAAACCGGACATCTTCAATACAATTGCAAAGGACCTGACAGAAACGGTCAAGGCCTATGCATCCGATGCGGAGAAAGCGGGCACAAGCTGAAAGAGTGCACAAGGCCGTCAAAATGCTGCATTTGCGCAAGTAAAGGATACACCAAGGTGGACCACATACCGGGTTCCCATAAGTGCGAAGCTAGCAAAACGAAATGAGAATACTCCAAACAAATATGCATAGGAGCAAGATGGCTGACGCTCTGCTCTCTCAGTTAGTTCTAGAACGAAAAATCGACATCGTCATCAGAAGCGAGCAATACAAGAAAATTTGTAACACAGGATGGTATGAGGACTACACTGGAACCGAAGCTATCTGGGAGCTATCAAAAGGAACACTTAATGCTGTAAGTAATGGAAGCGGGGAAGGTTTTGTATGGGTAAGGACAAATGACTACACTGTTATAAGCTGCTATCTAACACCCAATGACACTATTGGTGAATTTGAAAACAAACTCCATAATATAGAAGAGAAGGCTAGAGAAATCGGAGGCTCCCTAATTATTGCAGGGGACTTCAACTCTAAAGCAATCGAATGGGATTCCACGACGACAAACTCACGCGATCGACGCGTACTTGATATGGTGTCTAGATTGAGGCTTGCAGTAGCAAACTCAAGTTTCGCTACAACATTCAGAAGACCCGGATGTGAAGCCACAACTCCAGATATAACACTTGTGTCGGATACGTTTTCAGGGGCACTCAGAGACTGGAAAGTGCTGGAAGATTATACCGGCTGCGATCGCCAGTATGTTGAATTCAGGATTACACTGCGGGAGAGTGCTGCAACAGATTATCAACCTAGCAGGATGCGAAAATGGAGGGTAGACCATTTAGATGTACCAACTCTACTTGCTGCTATAGACAGCAGGGTTGCAGAAAGGGATCCCATACTAAACTCATTCTACAAGCTTGTAATGTTTCCATGTCAAAAGCGGGAAGATCAACCCGAAAGAAAGCCGCATACTGGTGGACCGAGCAAATCGCAGAAATGCGGACCATCTGTTTGAGGTGCAGGCGAAAGCTGACCAGAGCCCGGAGAAGAAGTAATGCTGAAATAGAGGAGCTGAAGTTTAAAATAGCTAAGAAAAATTTGATAGCAGCCATAAACCAAAGCAAAAAGGCGAAGTGGGAAGAACTAAGAGAAGATATAAACAACAATTCATGGGTCACCGGATACAAGATTATAACTAAAAAGCTGGTTGCCAGACAACCCACCCCGTCACTAGAAAGCGCAAAAATGAAGGAAATAGTTGACACATTATTCCCGACACATGAGGTGCTCCCAAGCAGAGCAGATGATTCCCTGAGAGAAATGCCGCCTCTATTTACACTACAAGAGCTCTCCGCAGGTGCTAGCGCGCTAAAAAATAATAAAGCTCCGGGGCCAGATGGAATACCAGCCGAGATACTAAAAGTGATTGGTAATGAACGACCACATGTGTACTAGAAATGTACAGTGCTTGTTTAATGGAAGGCAACTTTCCTAAAATTTGGAAGAAACAGAAACTAACATTAATTAGTAAGGGTAAGGGCGACCCAGCACGTGCTGAAGCATACCCACCACTCTGCATGCTCGACACCGCTGGAAAACTCCTTGAAAGACTGATCAAGCCCCGACTTACAAAAGCTTTCGAATCAGCAGGTGGCTTGTCACCGAGACAGCACGGTTTTAGAACAGGACGCTGCACGCTAGGTGCAATAGAG
>NW_024033858.1:0-6940 GCF_002237135.1 Teleopsis dalmanni | reverse complement strand
TGTTAAGACATTTACAAACATATTTATTTTATTTAATTTATTTATTTTAACTTCATTTGAATTAATGTTAAATACTAATCTCTATTCACCACTTGCGCACTTCAACCGATAAAAAGCTCATCTCAAATTAACTATATGGCAACGCTTGCCTTTACTTCTTTTAATACGGTTGTGCAATGCACTTTTGCCTTTGGGTTTCTTTCTTTTTATTTTACTCGCAGACTAAGACGGTCGGTTCGGTGAAGTGCGCAAGTGGCAATTGAACTTAACAAATTAATTTTGAATAAAACATAAATAGTGAAATCATAGATCCCGTTTTTAATTTTGAAATTATAAAAAATAACTTTAAAAACTATTAAAGTTTCAACATGGCGCCCGAGCAGGGACTATTTTAAAGTGTTTTTTTTAAAGTGTTTTTTTTTAAATCTGTTTTTTATCGTGAGTGTTTTTATTTGTAAAAAACAATTATCATTGCCACGCGGTCCACGTTTCTTTTTTTTATTAATTATAAACGGTACTGGCACCGCATCGCAAATTCATCAATACCGCTATCCAAATCCGCAACGGTGCTTTACGGACCACGTTTATCATCTTATTAAATAAACGGCACTGGTACCGTAAAATAATTTCACCGGTTTGCTGTATCACCACATCGCTGCAAAAATCCGCAACGGTGCTTTACGGACCACGTTTATCATTTTTCATAAATAAACGGCACTGGTACCGTGAAATAATTTCACCGGTTTGCTGTGTAACCACATCGCTGCCAAAATCCGCAACGGTGCTTCACGGACCACGTTTATCATTTTCTGGAAATAAACGGCACTGGTACCGTAAAATAATTTCACCGATTTGCTGTGTCACCACATCGCTGCCAAAAGCCGCAACGGTGCTTTACGGACCACGTTTATCATCTTATTAAATAAACGGTACCGCTACTGCTGTTTCACCAACATCGCTGTTTTTCAAATTTTCCAATCAATGGACTGTTGCTGTAATAGGAGACCAAAGGATTGTCAGGTAATAGAAATGTAGATGAGGGACAGTGCTTAAATAAAATTTAATTACAGCGGCAAAATCACCGCAAGCATAACAATTTTCCTTCATTATAGAATCCTAACAGCACTGCCATCTGCATTCTCTCTTTTTTGATTACAAGTACATTGCATTATATTAACAAAAAATATAATATACATTATTAACATTATATTGAATTATATATTAACAATAAATAAAAAATATATCATTTACATTATACTGCATTCTATTAACAACGAATATAAACGAAATATACAATACAGCTAAACGTGAAGCACGTCGATTCATTTAGTACAAAATATTTTTCTCTTTTGTTGTTATTTGTAATTATTTATTTTCTGAAATGCCTACTAAAAAGCGATCACAGTCTTTGCAATCTCCAAAGGGGGTAGAAACCTTGATCCATAATCGAGAAGCAGTAGTTGCCGACATTTTAAGGTTAAAGGCAAACTTACTAGAAGGCAATGTTGCAAAAAGTCCTAGTGAGCTAGAGTGTAGATTGGAAATACTTGACTCGTACATTGACAAAGCGATGCAATACCAGAGCAAAATATTTGACCTGGATCCTACTGATGACTATAGGGCTGTTTTAGAAGATATTTGTGTTTCAACTAAATCCTTGTTTTTACAAAAGTTGAAAAAGCATCGCCTTGTTAGCGCCCCTGCAATCTCGCACCACTGTGGTCGACCGCAATCGAAGTTGCCAAGCATGCGACTACCAAAATTCAGCGGCAAATACTGTGATTATAAAAATTTCATTAGTTTGTTTGAAAGCCTTGTTCATAGTGATGAAACTCTTACGGACATTGAAAAATTCAACCATTTACTGTCATGTTTGTCAGATGAAGCTCTTGGTACTGTGAAGGCCTTTCAAGTCACTGAGAGGAATTACCCAAAAGCGTTAGCCAGTCTTAGGAAGGTGTACGACAACAATTGTCTCATTTTTTCCGACAATATTAGTAAGCTTTTCGATCTCCCAGTAATTCACAAACCGTCTGCTGCATCTTTGCGCACTACAATTGACACTGTGTCTGCCATCTATGATTCCCTTCTTTCAATAGGAGATGATAAGAATATCACCAATGCAATTCTTATTCATTTAGTCATGCAAAAGGTGGATTCAGTCACAAAATCAAAATGGGAAGAACAGCTGGACTACAACACTTTGCCATTATGGAGTGACTGTGAAGCAGCTCTTAATAAAAGGTTCCAACATCTATCAGCGGACGAGACCTCTTCTACAAAGCATAAAAAATCAGTGCCAGAGTGTGACCAAAAACCCGGTGTTAAACGGGACAAACGCAGCTTTAAATCCTCCTTTGTCTGCAACAAGCTGAATCAATCCAATGATCCCAAATGCGTATATTGTATGTCTAATATCCATATGATAACGAAGTGTACATCATTTGCTGAATTGCCTGTGTCACAACGGTTCGACGCAGTCAAGGCAATTCCAGCGTGCATAAACTGTTTAAAAAAAGGGCATTCTGTTTCAGCATGTAAATCATCACGTTGCAGAGTGTGTGCGGGACAACATCACACACTACTGCACAAATACACTCCAATTATCCCTCACGCAACTGCAAGTTCTGATTCCGATCGCGTTTTTGTAAATCATAGTGCTACTAAGTGCGACCAGGTAATTTTGGCGACAGCACTAGTTACTGTAAAGAGTAAGTCTGGAGAGTACCGAACAGCCAGAGCCTTACTTGATTCCGGTTCTCAAACAAATTTCATGACCGAGGAGCTTGCACAACTATTGCAGTTAAGAAGGGAAGATGGATGCCTTAATTTAATTGGAATTGGTAAGATAAATACCACAGTTAAGCATAAGTTACATGCGACTGTGAGATCGCGAGTCAATTCTCATGAATTCTCAGCCGATTTTTGGGTATTGCGAACAATATCCACCTACCAACCAAATCATAATATATCTACCGCCAGTTGGAAGATTCCGGCAAACATTGAGCTTGCTGATCCATATTTCTACAAGTCACAAAGAATTGATCTTCTTCTTGGTGCTGAAACGTTTTTCGAACTTCTATCGGTCGGACAAATAAAACAAAGTCCGAATCTCCCCACGCTGCAGAAAACATTACTTGGCTGGACTGTGTCTGGAAAATATCAAAGCAATAGAAATGTTGAGCCCCATGCTAATGCCTTAACTGTTTCACAAGATGATGACACTGTAGTTAGCTCATTGTTGCAAAAATTTTGGGAACTTGAAGAAATTCCCAATAGTGAAAAAACCGCCACGCTCATACCTGAGCACAAACTTTGCGAGGATAAATTCTTGTCGTCAGTGCAACGCTTACCATCGGGGCGATTCAAAGTTTCTCTTCCTTTCAAGTCTGATTCCCGCAACATTGGGCTATCATTTGAGACAGCTAAGCGTCGTTTCTTGTCACTAGAGCGTAGACTTTCTAAAGATGCTGCTCTGCATGATTTATATATGGACTTTATGAAAGAATACGTAAATCTAGGTCACATGTCTTTATCAACTCGCAACTTCTCTGTATCTCCCCACTACTTCATACCACATCAGTGCGTATTAAGACCACAAAGTACATCGACAAAACTTCGTGTAGTCTTCGATGCTTCTTCGAGAACATCAACTCAACTGTCATTAAACGACATATTACTGGTGGGTCCGACGATACAAGAAGAATTGTACACAACGTTGCTCCGTTTCCGTATGCATAAATATGCATTAACTGCTGACATTACTAAAATGTACCGTCAAGTTTTGATTGACGAGGCAGATCGCGACTTTCAACTCATTCTGTGGAGGGAAAGTCCAAACGAAGAATTGAAGACTTACCAATTGAACACTGTGACATACGGAACATCCTCTGCACCATTTTTAGCAACTCGATGTTTACGCCATCTAAGTGATCTCAATCAATCAACGCTTCCAATTGGTTCCAATGTTATTCGAACCGACTTCTATGTTGATGACTTGCTGACAGGTGCAGATTCATTTAATGAACTCGAAACAATTCGAAGGCAAGTCACCCAAATTCTGGAGACAGCTGGGTTCCAGTTAGCCAAATGGTTCTCAAACCACCCCACCTATCAGGACGATAAGCAGTTGAAAAAATCATTGAATATAACCGATATTGATACAACGAAAGCACTAGGCATACAGTGGCATACCACAAAAGATGTGTTTAGGTTTCAGTTGGACGACACTTACCTAAATTTGCGTGCAACAAAAAGAAATATCTTATCGATATCAGCTCGTCTATTCGACCCCCTTGGCTTATTATGCCCAATTGTTGTGAAAGCAAAAATTTTATTGCAAGAATTGTGGTTACAGAAACTTGACTGGGACGAATCCATACCCATGCGTCTTGACACTGCTTGGCAGGCCTTTAAGAATGACTTGAAACAGTTAAACTTAATTTCAATTCCGCGATATGTTAATTTGCATTTTAATGTTAAATGCCAAATTCATGGTTTCGCTGATGCATCAGTGCGAGCATATGGCTGCTGTCTATACGTAAGATGTGAAACGTCAAATGGTTTCAAGTGTGAGTTGCTTACTGCTAAATCAAAAGTTGCTCCTCTGAAAACCAAATCTTTACCTCGGTTAGAGTTATGCGCTGCACATCTGCTTGCTAAATTGTGGAATAGAATCCGTGTAATGTTCCATCACAACATCGACGAGGTAGTTTTTTGGACCGATTCAACAATCACACTACATTGGATCAAAACGCATCCGTCAACACTTTCAACATTCGTGGCGAACAGGGTTTCAGAGATACAAGAATGGTCAACTAATATAACATGGCGACACGTGCAGTCACAGCACAATCCTGCTGACATAGTATCCAGAGGATGTAACGTTACTGAACTAGTCAGTTCAATTTGGCAAACTGGGCCTGAATACCTGTCGCAAGATGTTGCCAAGTGGCCAATTAAAATAGCGCCAATAATCACTTCGGATCAAGAATCTCTGGAAACAAGGAAAACAAAAGCTGTGTTTATCGTATCGGAAGAACCCTCAAACGCAATTTTGAAGTTAGTCGGTACTCAGTCATCATACATGAAGCTTATGCGAATTGTTGCGTATATACTCCGATTCATAAATCGCGCTAGGAAATGTCAAAAAGAGATATCACTAATCCTAAGTGTCAAAGAATTAAATGGCGCTTTCTTAAAGGTCGTGGAACAGGTTCAAAAAAATGCATTTCAAGATGAGATATATGCACTGATGAAGAAACAGCTGTTAAAACCAGGCATGCAGAAACTTACTCCATTTCTGCACGATACAAATTGTGGCCCCAATAAAGTAACACTGTTACGTGTGGGAGGCCGGTTGCTCAATGCCCCAATTAGCCATGATTCCAAGTTTCCACTCCTCATGCCAAAAAATTGCCATTTTATTAATATCTACTTAAGGCATCTACATTTAAATAATTGTCATGCAGGTCCCAAGGCGTTAGGGTCAATTTTGCGGCAAAAGATATGGCTTGTTAACGCGAAAGCAGCTTGCAGTAAAACTGTAAGAAGTTGCACACATTGCTTTCGCTATAAACCGAAACTTCTGACTCAAATAATGGGAAATTTGCCAACTGATCGAGTCACAGCAACGCGTCCTTTTTTGATTTCAGGTGTCGATTTTTGTGGTCCCATGTATACAACATTAAAAATACGTGGTCGACCACCAGTTAAAACATACATTGCCGTTTTCGTTTGCTTCACGTCTAAGGCTGTACATTTTGAACTAGTCTCTAATTTATCTTCTAATTGTTTTATTCTTTGTCTTAAAAGGTTCGTGGGACGGAGAGGATTGCCAGATCGAATTTACTGCGACAACGCAACAAATTTCGTGGGAGCCTGCCGAGAGCTGAAAGAACTGCAACAAACGTTCAAAGTACAGAAAGACCAGCTGGTGTCATATGCTGCACAAGAGGGAATCGAGTTTGTCTTCATACCGCCTCGCGCACCACATTTCGGAGGATTGTGGGAAGCCGCCGTAAAGTCCGCGAAACATCTATTACTTCGAACAGCGGGCAGCGCAATGCTAACCAACGAGGAACTGCAAACATTGGTAATTCAGGTGGAAGCCGTTCTCAATTCAAGACCAATCGAACCTCTCAGCCAAGATCCAAACGACGGTCAAGCACTAACACCAGCACATCTACTAATAGGGGATTCTCTGCGCACGCTGCCGCAAGAATCAACGCTCGACGTGCAAAACAGCAATCTGAATTATGCGCAGAGATGGCGGCTGCTATGCGAGCTCAAACGCAGATTCTGGCGGGCCTGGTCCAAGGACTATATCCTCAACTTGCAAACAAAAACCAAATGGATCTTGGAACAGCCGAACGTAGCAGTCGGCCGTCTCGTCGTTGTCCACGAAGACAATCTTCCCCCTCACCAATGGTTGATCGGCAGGGTCCAAGGTACGGTAGTCGGGAGCGACGGCAGGGTACGAGTGGTAGACGTTAGAACAAAGAATGGAGTCATAAGAAGGCCAATTCACAAATTGGGGTTGCTTCCAACTTGAACACCTATGGTGCTTCAACGTGGCCGGTGTTAAGACATTTACAAACATATTTATTTTATTTAATTTATTTATTTTAACTTCATTTGAATTAATGTTAAATACTAATCTCTATTCACCACTTGCGCACTTCAACCGATAAAAAGCTCATCTCAAATTAACTATATGGCAACGCTTGCCTTTACTTCTTTTAATACGGTTGTGCAATGCACTTTTGCCTTTGGGTTTCTTTCTTTTTATTTTACTCGCGGACTAAGACGGTCGGTTCGGTGAAGTGCGCAAGTGGCAATTGAACTTAACAAATTAATTTTGAATAAAACATAAATAGTGAAATCATAGATCCCGTTTTTAATTTTGAAATTATAAAAAATAACTTTAAAAACTATTAAA
>NW_024033857.1:0-6940 GCF_002237135.1 Teleopsis dalmanni | reverse complement strand
CTACTGTTTCGAAAACGTTTGTAGGTGTTGTTGTAATTTCTAATTGTTCTTTTGTATGTTTCGTTTGTTTGTTGATTTGACATTTGTGACATGTACTGATATATTTATGAACCATTTGTTTCATTTTGCTCCACGTATACCGTTGTTTTAATTTTGTGAAGGTTGTCCTTACACCTAAGTGTCCGCTGTAAGGAGTATTATGATATTCTTCAATGAGTCTGTATCTTTTTATTGTATCCGTGATTTGTTCTGGGCTTTTATAAATTAATATTTTGAGCCGTTTTTCATTTTTATTTCTTCGTTGCAACGTATTTATAATATTCTTAAATTCTTCTTTTGCCATGGCATCAAATATTGTATCTTCTTCTGCTAGCGCTAATTCATAGATTTTAAAATTTTCTATTTTGGATATGAGTTTCTCCATGATCGAAATCGGCTTCGTAGGTACCTCGCTCATTTCCACTTTTACTACATTTTTCACAATGTTTAATTTTTCTTTATTATTTTTATTTATATTAAACTGCAGTTTCATTGTATGTCTGATATCACTAATGGATGTACAGTCCCAGCAATAGAGTTGATCAGGCTCATTGGAACGTGTGTTTCCGATAGGATTATCATTCTTTTTCATCACGCGTTTTGTGTTACTCCTCGTTGTAACATATACTCGAGTATCGTCTCTTGTTTCTAATTGTCTCATTAATTCTTCTTCATTAGCCGGACTTAATTTCTTTGATACATTTTCGTCGTTGCTGAGCGGTATAAGAGCTTTTAAAGTATTGGTATCAATCTTGATTCTAGATAGTGCATCTGCATTTGTGTTTATCTTTCCTTTTTTGTATATAATTTCAAAATCATATTCTGACAAGTCTATTCTTATTCTTGTCATTTTGGATGAGGGGTTCTTATGTACGAATAGGGAAATTAGGGGTCTATGGTCTGTTATAACAAGAAAACGTTTGCCATAAACATATGGGCGAAAATAATTGATTGCCCAATGTATCGCTAGCAATTCCTTCTCTATAATTGGCTTATTTAAGTCGTGTTTTTGGAGAGCTTTGCTTGCATAACAAATTGGAAGGTCAGATCCAATCTCACCTTGTGAGAGTACAGCACCTAATGCATAATCAGATGCATCAGTGGTAATTATAAATGGTTTATTGAAATCGGGGTACTTGAGTACTGGTGGGTTTATTAGTTTTGATTTTAAGTTTTCAAATGCTTTATCACAATCTGAATTCCATTCAAACTTCTGGTTTTTCTTTAGTAAACGATTTAAAGGTTTTGCAATGTTTGCAAAATTGCTTATGAATCTACGGTAATAATTACAGAAAGCTACATATCTTCGTACTTCATCAGTAGTTGTGGGTTTTGGGTAGTTCATTATGACTTGATGTTTGGCCGGATCAGTTTTTATTCCGTGCTCTGTTATCAAATGACCTAAGTAAGTAACTTCATGCTTTAAAAAGTTACACTTGTCTGGATTTAATTTAAGATTGTATTCATTTAGTCTCTCAAAAACTTTCTCTAGATTTATATTATGGTGTTTCAAACTATTTCCAAAAATTATTATATCATCTACATATAAAAATGCTTCCGTTTCCAAACCTGTTAATGCTAATGTTAACATTCGTTGGAAGCTGTTAGAGCTAATCTTTAATCCGAAAGGTAGTCTTTTAAATTCGTAATGACCATCATTTGTTGAAAAGGCGGTTTTTTGTCTCGAAGAGGCGTCAATTGGTATTTGATGAAATGAGCTGGTCATATCTAAAGTGGAAAAATACCTAGCTCTTCCAAGCTTATCGAGAACATCCTCCAAACGTGTTAAAGGAAATTTGTCGTTGACTATCCTTTCATTGAGTTTTCTGTAATCAATGACGAGTCTCCAATTCTTGTTATCGTTTGTTGATTTCTTAGGAACAAGCAAGATTGGTGAATTGTAGGGGCTTTTTGACGGTTGTATTATATCGTCTTGTAATAGTTTTTGAACTTGTGTTTTTATATCATCATTATGACAATGTGGTAATCGGTAATTTTTAATGTATATTGGATTATTGTCAGTTGTAGAGATGTGTTCTGTATAAAAATTGTTTGTAGATAATGGTTCTGATTCGAGCTGAAAAATGTGTTGGTATTTTGAAATTAATGGAATTAGTGTTAGTGCATCCTCTTTCAGCTGTACCTTGTCAAGAATTTTAGCTAATCTTTGTTCAGTATAAATTTTTGATTTGTTATTTATACAGTAATAGTTATACAAAGGTTGTGACTCAATTTTTAAATCAGTTATGTTGATATCTGATTCGTTTGTATTTATCACATTTATGTGGCAAATTCCGTTTGCTGGTACTATGGTATTGGCCATGTACACTCCTTTGTTGATTTCGTTACTGAACAGAACAGTATCTGTATTAAAACGAATGTCTATAGGTAATATGTTTTGAGTTCTCGCTTTAACTGTAAATGTTTTAATTTTTATTGGAATTGTTGTGGACTGTAAGTCCGAAGTTACTGTTAGAGAAAATGTGTAGTAATCTATATTACATTTAAAATGTGTTAAAAAATCTCTACCTATTATTCCATCCACCTCAATTGGGAAGTTTGTATCGACTACTGAGAATATGTGATTTAGAAATAATCCATCAAAATTTAGGCTTAGCTTTGAAATACCTAAAGATAACTTGTGACCATCTGTAATACCAGTTAATAAGCAAGTTGTGCTAGAATCAAAATTTAAATTGTAGTTATTTTTTATAATAGACACATCAGAACCAGTGTCAATTAAAAGCTTTAAACTTTTATCAATAGTATTGCAAAATACCATTACATAATTTGATATATTAGGGTTTATATTGAAAATTTTTAATGATGTGCCAGAGGAGAATTCCCTAAGTTGTCCTCTGGTTCTGAGTAGTTTTCCTGGGCATTTAGTATCTGTACACGCCTGTTTTGGTTAGAGTTGAATTGACTCCTTGGATTCCGAGCTGTATTGTTGTATCCTGTTCTATTTCTATTCTCTCTATTGTTGGGGTACGCGTTGTTTCTGTTTCTATTGAAGTTTCTCCCATTATTGCTTCCATTTTAAGAATTGTTGTTAATTCTCTGGTTATATTGGAATCTATTTTGATTCATTCTATGTTTGTCGTATCTTCTTTGACTATGAAAACGTTATTGGGTGAAAAAGACTTGTTGTTGCATTGGTATATGCATATTTTCTGCAAACAATCTAGCTTCTGTAAAGGTCTTTGGTTGAGCTGCCTGTACAGTTTGTGAATAAACAGTATTTAATCCCTTTTTAAATGCTAACAATGCTATTTCATCATTTACTAAAAGTACGGCCTTTCCTTCCGGAGATGACTTCTTAAAATTATTCTTTAGTAATGTCGCATTGTTTAAATTCGCTAGAATGGTTGATATCTTTTCTGTATATTCGTGTATTTTCTGGTGAGGGCCTTGTTTTACTTCTGCTATCTTTTGGAGCAGTTGAGGTATGGTATCCTTTGATATGAAGTTCTTTTTTAGATTCTCTATTAGTTCAGGAAGTGAATCTGGAATTCCTACGGGGCTGACTTTGGCTCTTACTGAATGTTGTAACTTGCATTCTACTATGAAATCTAAAAATGCTTGTTTGTCAGAGTCACGTAGCTTGTCATGAATTATATTCAATCTATGTATAAAATTATTTAATTCTTCAACTTTACCGGTGAAAGTGGGTACTAGTTTTTCCACAATTTCGTAATTTAATTTTTCCATGTTTGTGCTTGTATCACTACTGTTTTCCTGGCTAACTATGTTTTCACTAGTAGACATACTTAATAAATATTGTTTAGTCAGGTTATATTTGTCGAAAAATGTTTCTGTTAATGAAGTTATTGTTTCAAACTTAGAAGTTGGGTAAATTGTTCTAACTTTACTTGACAGGTATTCTAATCTTTTTAATTTTTCGGATACTGTAGTTTTTGAATATCCTCTTGAAGCAGATTTTTTTTGCGTTTCTTTATATGATATGTATTTCAGATATACACTCAGATATAGTTTCCATTAACTAAACTAGTTGCTATTGTGTATTGGGGACATGAATATAGCTAACGATTTCTATGTACGATCTATTTTATATTAAATTGAACGAAGTGAACGATAATACTGACACAAGTGAACGAGGGACAGAGATAAAAGATAAAAGAACTTTTATTTATATATATATTTATTATTATATTAGTACATGGTTTAATATAATTAAAAGTTTTTAGTAATTTTTATTTTCATACATGTAAAGTAATTTTTATTTTCATACATTTTCATATATTTTATTTAATACTGTAATATAATATGTTACAGAAATATTATATAATTTTTACATAAAAAGGATATAATCTATTTCATCATTTTAAATTTTCAACATATTTTTAAACATTTGATGTTTGTTGTTGATGAACATGTTTGTGTACATAACTTTTGAAATATTTATTTATTCTAAATAGTACATATACAATACATATTATAATTATAAGTGTTATTATGGCTACCTGTTGTTCCGGCATGTTGACTTCTAGAATCTGGTTCTGGTTGTTGTTTACTGTGTTTGTGTCAGGTGCATCCGCGGAAAACCAACCCATGATGTTTCAGCTGCAGATGAAAATATTTTTCTTCTCTTTTTAAAATATATTTTAAAATATGCGTCGATAGTTGCAAGAAAAAATGTTTTATTCATACATGAACACACGCTTGTAGATCGTTGGATCTTTCAGTTAATTAATTAATTAATTCAGTTAATAAGTTAATTAATTCAGTTAATCAGTTAATTTCACATATTTCGCGGTTCACAATAACCTTTCACATCACATTTCACATTAATGTTCATTACTTCGAGTCATTAAGTATTAAATATTATAGTGTAGTTTTTAGTTTTATTCACATAATATTAGTTTTAATATGAAATTTTTTATACAATTTCTTTTTAAAATTCACTTTATATTCCTTTAAATGTATATATAAATTTAAATTTATTTATTAATGGTTCTTGCCATTGAGATTTGGCATAGTTCACTTAGTTTTTCTTAATTTTTATTTATTAATGGTCCTTGCCATCGAGATTTGGCAGGATCGCCATGTAAAGTTCTTTGGTTAAGAAAAGAAAGACGCGTCGTTTTGAGTGTCCAAAATAAGACTGATTTTTATTAATTTTTATTCTTAAGTCTAACATCGTTTAATACTAATTTCCAATAGAATCTTATGTATTGATTCTATTGGTTAATACTTATAATACTTGCGTCTAATTGGTTAACCCAAATTAGACGTATATACTATTCTTATAAACATAACTTATCAATAAATGGTGTACTATTAACTAATGCAAGTGTTCTACATATGGTTTCACTTGAAACCGTTTATTCTATTGACACAGTTTTGACTTATGCATATTGCACATATGGTGCAATGTGCGGCTCAGTTATTTGTCATCAAAGTAATGACAAAATAAAGGCTCATATTACCTGACAATAGTTTGTCATAAATTTTATCAAAATAGAACTGTGTCAATGTTTACTTTAAAATATTTGGAACAATTGAATGTTTTGTGATATGTGTGGTCTCATATCACATTACAATCTACATACGCACCTCTTGATATTATATCCGCTGGGTTAGACTTTGAAGGAACATGCCGCCAAATACACGTTTTTGTCTGCTCTTGAATCAATGATACCCGGTTGGCAATAAATGTGTTCCAATTTGATGGGTGCTCGCTCAGCCAATCTAGCACAATTTCGGAATCCAATAGAAATTAGAAAATTGGATTTGGTTTTTGTCACTAGTTTCGACAGCAATTTCGCAGCCAAAAGTTCCAATTTTGGTAAAGATAAAGTTTTTAATGGCGTTACTCTGGATTTAGCACTCCACAACTGCATTGTAACGTCGTTGTCCACACATACTGAGCGGATATAAATACAACACCCGAAAGCTCTTTTTGATGCATCAGCAAATCCATGCATTTCAACTCTAGCAACTCGTTTTTCTGCCAAAACAAATCGAGGCACACTTATTTTCTTGACGTCTTTTAGATTTTCGCGGAATTCTATCCATTGACTATGTAAATTCATTGGTAGGGATTCATCCCAATTAGCCTTTAATATCCACAAATCTTGCATGAAAATCTTCGCCTTTACGATTAATGGGTTAATAAGCCCAAGGGGATCAAACAACTTAGATAGTTCCGACAACACTATTCTTTTTGTCACCGCTTTCGAGCTATCAAAATCTGGCCAAACGTATCGAAACGTATCTCCCACTGGAGCCCAGATGATAACAAGAGTTTTTATTATTTCCTCATCATTCATCCGAAGAGTCTTTTCTTTATCAGCTTCAGGTACGAAATTAAGAAATTTTTCACTATTTGAAAACCACTTCCTTAACTTAAATTTTGCTGAGTTCATTATTGCTGATACTTGATTATATATTTCAAAAATTTCATCTTCATCGTTTGATCCACTGATCAAATCATCCATATAAAAATCAGATAACACCTTTCTCGATCCAATCGGATATTTATCGGTATAATCTTCACTTAACTGTTTTAAGCATCTTGTAGCTAAATAGGGGGCAGATGTTGTTCCATAAGTAATGGTTCGCAAGCGATAGCCCTTTATGTTTTCATCTGAGGAAGACCTCCACAAAATCGTTTGATAATTCGCATCATCATCAGTCACCCATGCTTGGCGATACATTTTTGTTACATCTGCCGTAATTGCATATTTGTAACATCTAAATCGCAGTATTATAGATAACAGGTCATCTTGAACCAGTGGTCCTTTCATCATTACCTCATTTAATGACAAGCCACTGTCAGTTTTACAGCTACAATCGAACACAACTCGAAGTTTCGTACTCGTGGAGTCTGGTCGTAGCACATACTGATGCGGTGCAAAATATTTTATCTTATCCATAT
>NW_024033856.1:0-6944 GCF_002237135.1 Teleopsis dalmanni | reverse complement strand
TTTTTTTTTGTAATTCTAATAAGAAAAAATTGTATGCAATTTTATACTCATTTCCAATGTTCATACGTGCCACATTTAATCGCATTTTTGTCGTGATTAAAATTAACAATTGGTTAAATTCTACGAAAAAATGTCGTAAATGTACTACAAATAATATTATTGTTTACAAAAATAACACTAATATTATATTTACTGCTTGCTAGATTTTCTTCCAGCATAAGCAAATAATACTGTTCATATAAATATATTTTCATATATATATTTTTAGTATACACACACAATGTTTCATTTATACACATTTATATTTATTTATTAAAAGTCAAGAAAATACTGAGAATTTCAAATTTATTGACGTCAGTCAAAGTAAGTATATTCGTCAAGAGTATTGCAGCCGGTTCCTATACAGTATACAGTATACAGAGTTCCAAACATGTACCTAAGTACAATATAAATACATATCTCTACATTTATATATATAATAAAACAAAGCAAATAAATGGTAATAATAAATATGAATAATATTCGATATAAACATAAAAATGTAAACCCTTTCATTTTGGCACTGCTCAGTTCCAGCACTGCTCAGTGGATGTGGCAAAATAGAAATCGCTTTTAAGTTCTAACTAGAAAAGTAAACAGCGCAACTTAACTGAAACAGCAGTTACTCAGCTAACCGGGTAAGGTTAACCACTTACCTTATTCCCGGATATTCTCTATTTGTGTTATTGGTACTTCGCACAAATCTCAAATGTACTCGTATATAGCTACGTATATGTCATATAGTACATTATGAAAGAGCAGATTGCAAACACAGTATCAATACTGTTAAGACAATTCATCAGAAATTAAAGGTGAGGTGGTGTCATAATTTTCAATATATTTGCACCTTATAATCGGCTTGTATGATTCAACATACTGTAGTTCCCAGCATAATAATAAGATATCAATATTTGAACTAAATATAAATCATTTCTTCGGAAAAATAACTATGTTGAGTGTATTGCAAATATAATATGTGATTTCATATGAAAACAGTTTTTTAAGAAATGTATGTTTACAAATTCTCATTTAATTGAACGGAGAATATTTTTACGTCTACGTATAGCGATATAACAGCTCTTTTGAGATACTATTTTTGTGGTGCAGGAGATATGACAATTTAAATTTTTTTATATAATTGTTTGTATTATTCCTTTTGTCATATTGTTGATTGATAATGTTAATTCCATTATGTAAAATATCGACTCAAACCGCTAACAGAACACATAAATTAATCTGTAAAATTTTTGAAATTCCTTCCATGACGCAAATTAAAATCAGAAATCGCAACATGAATCTTTTTATTTCAATTTACTCTTCGTTACAATTGTAACCGACCAAATAAATGAAGTTTCCAAATGGCCTAATAATTGAAACCACTTTTCAATAATGTTAGATATAAGGTTAAATATACGGAAGTTACCACCTAAATCACATATGACTGCATCATATTTCCATAATATTCTAATGAACTTTAATGGACATTAGACTTACGGTCTAAGTAATTTATTTTTTATTTATAACTAAATTTATTTTAGCTTTATAAAGTTTTTTATAATAAAGTCAATACTTTTTTTTTTTAAATTTACTATATATATCTTGTATCATCTTAACAAAAGCGTTAACATCTACCATTATTAGAGGTTAATGCTTCTATTAATTTATTTGTTATCTGTAATAATATTTACTTAATCTTTATAAAACATTTTATATTGAAATCAATTTTTTCATTTTTTTTAGAAACAGTTCAGCAACTCACTAACAGCCTTATTTACTTTTAATATGATTCTTTTCGACTTATTCACATAATTTTGAAGTCTCTATTACAAAAACTAATTTACCATTAATCTATAATCTATAAAATTATAATCTATAATCTCTTAATCAATAAAATTATGAGAGCTTATGTCACTCTACACTTATAGCATCCGTTTGTCCAAATCATCTTAACAGGTACGATTTTGAAAGTTTTAGATATCAAACTAACCAATTTAAAATTAATTAAATATAATAAACAATTGTACTCCTTAAATAATAAAATTTTGTTATAATAAATATTTCCTACTTAAAATCCAATCACCCCACAACTTCATCCTATTCACCTGATTATGTACAAATTACTCCAGGATTGTCCCAAATCACACCACAAACAAGATGATCAATAAAGATCGCTTTAGAATAATTCTTCAACGCTTTATCTTTTCAATTGCTAGAGTAGCCAATGAGAGTGTATCGTTACAGCAAATTCTCTTGAGAGGATGACCTTATTATGAAAACAATTTCCAAATTGTGTCATCTGGGACTTAAGATACCCATAATAATCACCTCATTCAAAAGCATCAGTTTTTTGCCTGTTAAGGTATTTAAAAAAAAAGGGTTACATAAGTAAACTATCTTAAAATACTAATCATTTTATTTGAGCTGATTATACTTATGTATACGTAATGCAAAACAGTTTGATATACAATATATAATGAGCTTGCGAATGTTTAAGTTCTTATGGTACGCACTTAATATAATATTCTACACTTAACATAAAATAGATATATGCAATTAACTTTGATTTGTAATACTTTTCCTTAGTTTTTGTAGCTTCGGTTAGAATTTATTTCAGATATGAAAAACTTTTCCAAGAATTGATAGACATTTCACAGTTTTTAACTTCATACTATTCAACTATAAATTATATCAGAGAATAAAACTGCTGTCAATTCTATAATAATTATACATACTTAGGGTCAATATATAACAATTTAATTGTTGATACTAAGTACAATTTCAAAGACAATAAATGAAATAGAATTAAATCTGTATTACATTCTATTAAAAGAAATTTCAAGTTTAATTATTTGAGCCATTTTTTAAATATACACTCATATCATATAATTTTAGGTTAAATAGTTGTGGTATTATTGTAAACCTTAGCCCATTATTCCACCTAAGAGAATCTTATGGATTAAGTAAGATGTCGCCTCAATGGAAATTAATTTATTTTGTATTGAAATTGAGATACATACATATATATGTATATATATATATATATAGCGTTTATACTATAAATACAAAATATATAAATATTTCAAAATTTTCAATTATGCTGCATTAATCTAAATATAACAATAACATTTCCAACTATTGGTGGGAACGAATTTTATCTCTGCTAAGCTACAACTAAATTTTATCTCAGCTATGCGATTTACTTAACAGAAGCACACAACAACAATTTACCTATCATGACGATATGATGACTCAATATTATGATGATTTAATTTCAGCTGAGTTGGTATTGCCAAATTTCCGAATTATTCAGCAATTCAGCGGCTATGCTGGCTTGTAAATTAAAGAAAATTTTCCAGCTAGAAGGGTGTTTGATGCGGTACCCACTGATGAAAAACGCGATAGAGAAGATGGAAGGGCCAGGTAACCAACGATATAAAAATACTCGGTGCTACTAAGAGGCGACAACACACGTCTGATCTGGTTGGCTGGAGAAGGCTACCGGATGCAGTCGAGGACACTCACGTCTATAATGCATAACTAAGTAAACAGCAATCTAAGATATTGCCATCTTAGATTGAAGATGTGTTTTTATAAAATACTTATTATTCATAACTTATGATTTATTTTGAATAGAATAGATATAGAAATAGATATCGCTCTATTATGGAATATAGATGGAAGACCCAAACTTAGTTCCACAAACACCTTACTTTTGTATACAATTATATTTTAATTAATTCATAAATAATATTTTATAATATTTTATTTTTATTTATTTTATTATGAAATTTATAATATAATACATAATGCCTCTACAAACAAAATAGTATTAAAGTTTAAGAATTAAAAATAAATATAATTAATTAATTCAATTACTCTACAGCTGGTTTATGATTTCGTTCCAATATAACACAGCAAGTGAATTTTTGTTAACAAACTTTCACAGCAAATGAAAAAAACTCCAGAAAAAAGTGTAAACATACAAGTCAAGTAAAACTTTGGGTCAGTTAGCTAATACAGCTTCAAATTTGGCAGAGCACAGTTTCAATCCCTGGTACTTGCAGCCTCAAACAATTATTTATGAATAATTAAATACAAGAAATGATGGACCAACACCACTGATAATGGTTATTTGGCAATACTCGATAACAGCTGAATCGTCAGCCAAAAATTCAAATAATTAAAATAATATAATAATAATTTTGTTATTGTAATTTACTAATTTTTGAAACCTCTATATAACATATTGTTACATTATCGCCAAATAAAACAAACTTCTTGGCTTCAATATTTATATCCTTATATTCGTTAGTGATATGCCTATAAATAAAAGGTTTAAATACCGAGCAATTATACGAAACACTACTCTTAACTCAAAATTCTATCTAAATACAAATACAAACTGACATATTCAAATTACTTTGAAGCTTTACATTGCTGATATGATTAAATTCGTAACAATATAATATAATTATATGATAATTTTTTAATTAATATTATTTAATAAATTAAGTTAATAATATATTAATATTAATAATATATTAATACATAATATATTATTCCCTCAGGAATAATACGCTTGAACTTGGTGAGTTTTAATAATTTAAAATTAAATAAACTTTAATAAAATACACAAAGATGAAATCATTACTATAATACTTTAAGAACAATCCCCAATACTCCCACCGCCCCCTCCTAATTTTTGCCCTCCTCTTCACATTAATCAAAATTCCTTTAAAATAGGCAAGCGTGACGGCAGATTGCAAAAATCTTTTTTAAAACAAGAGTTTGCAAAAAAAATTGTCTGGCATAAAAAGTTTTTAAATTTTTCTTGATATGAAATGGCAAAGGGAAAGAGGTCAAAATATTGTATTCACTTATTTTATTGTGAAATACGACAATCTTCAAATCGAAATTGTTTTACTGACTTGCAAATACGAGACATTCACATGTCGAAGTTATTGAAAAAATAGAAAGAACACAACTTGTACACTCCATTAACTTGAAGAAATTCGCAGCAATATACTACGTACAATCACTCCGTAAAGAATCAAGAAGACTCTCCGAGTACATCATTACACACACCCTCCAAAGACAAAATAAATAAATAGATAAAAAAGCATGTAAATAAAATGTCCATGCTAAGTTCGTACAAATTTGTTACTGTCCTTACAACAAAATAAAATATACAAAAAGAAAAAAATTCTGTAAGCGATTTACATTTTTCAGTAATGAAATTTATATTTGTTGAGACACATTTTTATGTTACTCCCCACTAATGCCTTTGGCCTAAGACGGTGTAATAAAAATAATGTGGCAACACACATCACACACACACAAACGCACACAGCGAACCCAGCGAACATATCATCTGCATGTGAGTATGAAAAGTGCGATTTGCTACACATTTTTTGGTTTCCTGCTAAGGACCGACAAGTTTGAATTTTTAAGTTTCCCAAATCAAAATATACGAATCCTCGTCGTATATGTCTGTGGATATGTGTCCACAAAGGGGTTAGTGCGAGAAAGGGGTCGCATACAAATATTAGTTGGCTAACACATTCATATATTATGCGACTACAAATTGTAAGTAAGCAAAGGAATAAAGGATCATGTCCTTGTAAACACTCCATAAAAGATGTCAAAACATTTATTTGAGCTTGTCGATAAGTTCAACTCCACTGTAAGGAGCTGGCGACAAGCAATTTGTAGGGAAGCGAAGCATTGCAGTGGAAATGAAATTGGATTTGTAAAATCAAAAACGAAAAAAACAAAAACCGGAGGGAAAAAAATAAAAGATAAGTAAACTTTATTGGCAACAAAAGTCAAAAAGGATATAAACAAATGAATTCGCTTTCTTTATTTTTTTTTATATGCATTGTGTTACCCTTTCCTCACTACTCATACTCATACTCATACTCATACTCATACTCATACTCATACTCATACTCATACTCATACACATATATTTATTTGTACACTGCAACCAATATGCAATTTAAGTAATAAAAGTAATAAAAATAATAATAAAATAGAAATAGAAATAGAAAAAATCTCTAATAAGAAATTGTATGAAAAAATTAAAATAGCAGAGAAAGATTATGGTATGTCTCAACTAAGGCATTCATTCAAGCATAAGAGGAAAATTGTTGCAGTGCTCCACATGCAGCAAAATCTTGGACTTCGCCAACAAAGCACAATGCGTTTGCCTCTTAAATAATCTATAGGAAGTTATATATATGAGTTCTAGAGTCATAAAATTCGGATATCTTACATTGACTTATATTGTAATGTGTTTAAGCAAATAAATAAATAAATTCCATTTAAAATCATATTTAATAATTTAACATGAATTATTGTGCACAAAATTGTTGGCAGCAGTGATTGTAATTTTATTTGTATATTTCATTCTAAATATTTTTCCTCCCGTTTTGTTCTGTCACTGCAGGATTCCTACAATTTCGTAATTTTCTACAAACCATTATTCAAATTTTATTACCATTTAAAAAGGCGTCACATATATAAAGTCACAATATCCTTGAACGAGAGCATCAGGCATTTCCTTCTCAATATGAAATGCGTGCAAAGTGAGTAGATTTTCTAAATTTTAAATTCTATTTAGTATATTTAAAAAATAGTGTATTCTATTAAAATAAAGTAAAAATCACAGATTTTACTTAACACACATATACTGCAATATATATAAGTAATATAATATATCTATAATATATATAATAGCACATATATGATAACACAATATGTCGAACGGTCTTAATGGATCCTTTGGATGATTAAGAATAGATATTGTATAGTTATGATTTAATATGCTTCTATGGTTTCACCAATCACACTTAAATTCTACTTACATATCCCCAACGTATACAGGATGTGATGTGGTAATCAAC
>NW_024033855.1:0-6947 GCF_002237135.1 Teleopsis dalmanni | reverse complement strand
GAGTCTGGTTTTTGATTGTTGTACCTTTATTAACTATTACAGCCTTATACCCTATAATAACAATTTTTATTAGATAGAAATACAACATATATGTAATAGGTTCAATTTAGTTTTCCGTTTATTGATGAAATATTTATAATGTGTAACTGTAATATTAATTTTATTCCATTAGGAACATTTGATGCTCACATAAACACTAGATTCTTCTTCAGTTTTTGCCATAGTTTATTGAAAGTTTTGCACTATTTATTGTAAATAGTTAAATTCCAGGTAACTTTCCTTTCTCTTATCCGAAAAACGATATAAATTATTGTGTTACTTACTGCTGTCTTTCTCTCCTAGTGGAGCATAGGGCCTCAACTATAATGTATTAGAAGTGGTAATTCGCTAAGATTATATATGTATAATAAAAACATGGGTGGTCTATTATTTACCTAAATAAAAACAATAACTAGTAATGTCAAGAAAATTCATAGTTCTATGAGTTCAAATAAATATTATATTTATATATACATATTTATAAAAAATATAATATATTTTATAATAAATATTTTAAAATTATACTTGTTGAAAAGATGATAAAATAAAAAAAGATAGAAGTTTGTATCGAAGTAAATATATGTAGCATTATTGTTTTTCATAGTGAACTCCTACTTTCATATTAAATTAAATTAAATTAAACCTAAACCTAAGCCACTAAGTCGACTAAGACTTTTTTAGTTTTTTGTCGAAAGAAGTACACATATGTATTTATACCGTAAAGAACGTGTAAATAATATATATTTTTTTTGTACAAGTATATCTAACATATTTCTAGCAAATGCAATAATAAAAGTACTTAGGCATATTATTCCTCTTAAATTTACTAATGTCTTAAAAGCAAAAATATAGCAAACAGCAAAAATAATTTCACTTAATAGAATTTCCTATACGAATATTAATTGTTTTTTTCTATAATTTGAAACTAATTTTCTGAACTTTACTAACCTTTGGTTATAAAGTACAAAATTAGCTGATAAATATTGTAGAAGAAATGTTATTGTAATTATATTCTTTATATATCTTGTTCGGTCTAATCTATTTTCTTGTCAACTTTTTGCTAGAATCCAATATTCATACATATTGTTTTACTATGACTATATAGCTTCTACTAGTGCTGTTCATATTATTCGGATATTGTAAAAACCGAGTTTATCCGATTAATCGGATAGCAACAAAGTCTCCGGATGTTTTGTAAATACTGAGTCTTTGAATATCTAGATTTGCGATTATTATTTGCAACGAACTTATTCGGAGACTTGAACGTGCATTATACAAATTTTTAGGGATGATAAAATTTGTTGTTGTTTCTACGATTTTTTGTATTTGGTATTTTACACAAAAAACTACATTAATTATTTTATTTTCCTTTCCGATTAATCGGTTTCTTCTAATATTTCGTAAAACCGAATACGAAAAATTCTGGTTTCTACTTCTGCTTCAGTCTAACAGTCCAGCATATTCTAAAGAAAAAGTAGTTTATTTTCTCAATTTTCTATATTAATTACACAATGTTTATCAGGGGGTTTATTTTTTGTAATTTCATGACCATTGGTCTGCTAATAAAAGCATTTCATTACTAAAATGAAACTTCAATTGCAGAAAATACATTATTTTTTATATACTCGTATGTTGAACTTATAATACTTTCTAAAAAACATATTTCAAAATTATATGCTATTACTTTTTATAACATTTATATTGTTTCATTAAACTTAAGTCATTTTGAAGTACACAAGCATGATCTGAAATGCAGATGCATGTATTTGTATCTGAACTTTAAATCTTATCTCTACTGTTCAATACCTAAAATAGCCATTGAAAAGTAAACGGAGTGTAGTAAGTTTTGACAGTGAAGTAATACAAAGAAAAAGAAAAAAAAACGTAGTGAATACCTCTGAGGCATAAAGCTAAATTATGCAAAATCGATACTAAAAGTAACTGAAAATCGAAAAAGTTGCTATACTGTACAAAAATGAAATTCCAACTAATATTGTACAATTCGACCAATAATCATTATTAACTTTTAACAACTCCCATAGTGCACACAAGATGTGCACAATTGGAAGAAATGAAATTCGTGTTAAATTTCATTTGAAAATCTACACAAACGTAAAAAAAAACCAAAACCAAAATCAAAATCAACATTTTGCTTTTGAGTAGCAAATTAATGGGAATCTCAAAGAGCTGTTATAGGAGTCATTTCATTATTTTTAATGAACAAAGCGTAAAACCTAAAATCTCAATTAAAATGGCATAATTTGAAAGTTGCATAATAAACCAAACGAAGTAGTAAAACGACGTAATAGTTTAATATTTGCACATTAAATGTTGCATACAACTGCATTAGGCAAAGCAACCACTCGTAGTGCCACGCTCAATTTTAACAGCGATTGCAGCTATGAGAAAAGATACATAAGAAAGTTGCCAAGCGACATTAATAATAGAAATCGTTCAAGACAAAAGGAAATTGTATGCAATCGAGTTCGTGCGGGCAATTTAGGAAGGAAACTTCCATATTGCTGCTGTGGTTGTCTTAAAATTGGAGCAAATGGAAAATGTGGATCAATAGTGTTGCATATATACGCAAACTTGCACACCACCACGTATGAAATATATGTTATCCATTCATTTCATAGAAATTAAATATTAATATTAACCGAAAGATACATATTACGATATTCAGTGTGAAAATATTGTCATCAGTGTTTCGTGCGAGTATTGTTCAGCGATGCAATATATTCTGAATTGGTGTCGATGTCGTCGCTATAGTATCAACACTGATATTATTGGCACATAAATTTTATATTGGCGTATTTGATACAGCAGCACCGTGATGTCTTTAAAATGTATGCCAAATCAAGATATTATAATATAAGTATGTCACACTCTTTATATGCAACTTATTGTCTTTAAAATGGGATAATCACAATAAAAATATTATAAAAAAGGTATAAAAAAATTAATAAGTAATAGTTTTTCGCATTACTATTAAAAAGTAACAATAAAAACAATAAAATAAATGAAAAAATAATAAATATAATTAAAAAATAAAAACACAAACATAAAAACTGATTTCAGTAAGTCCAATTACTGTTATTTTCGAAAAAATTATTAACTTTCCCTTCTCCCACTTATATACAGAAACTAATTATTGACTTCTAAATTAAATTGCTAGCAAACAGAATTAAAAATTTTTATTTAAACTATCAATATAAGGTAGTTTACATTAAAAGTGCTATTCTGGCAGCCATGACTAACTTCACCTCAGTCATTATTAATTTCTCTATATCTCAATTATGCTATTTTGGTATTCTTACAATTCTTAGAAGCTCAAATACCATACTCAAACACAGCTAAATACCTTGGCATGAACTTAGATGCTAAGTTGAAATGGAAAGAACATATAAAGAAAAAATGAGTTGAATTAGAATCCAAATACAAAAATTTATATTGGCTTCTTGGGAACAAATCACCCGTCTCTCTAAACAATAAATTAATGATATACAAGCAAGTCTTAGCTCCGATGTGGACGTATGGAATCCAGTTATGGGGTTGTGCACCAAAATCCACTATTCAAATCATTCAAAACTTTCAAAACAAAGTTTTAAGAAACTTAGTCAACGCTCCGTGGTTTATTAGGAATACTGACCTCCATCGGGACTTGAAGATCGAATCTGTGGCTGCAGTAATCCAGAAGTTCGCGATAAAGCACCAAAAACGATTACAACAGCATCCAAACGAGACAGTCAACCATCTGTCTAATACATCTGGCCTGCTGAGAAGACTTAAACGAACAAAGCCTTCAGATCTACTCCCGAATTAGTAGTCTAATAATAATTTAGATTACTACTATTAACACTAAGTCTTTAACAACTTCACAATTTTAATAAGTATACTGAAATGTAACAAAACTGCTTGATAGTTCTTGTATGAACTAGTCGTAGTCAAATGAAACATGAATTTATATTATTGTACACATTGTGTTTCAAATAATAAAAAAAAAAAAAAAAAAAAAAAAAAAAAAAAAAAAAAACAATTCTTAGAAGAAGATCATAATTGTTTAAAAAATAATGATATCATATAATAAATAGGTAATAAGTAATACCAATATTATTATTATTAATTATAAAAATCATCCAAGATATGATTATATTTTTTACAATAGTCTGCTTCAAATGATTTTCCGTTTTCTATTGTTTAAAATATATAGTGGAATAAGACGTCTGCACATAAATAAAAATTTTATATATTAAACATAAATACATTCATGTACACCGTTAAAATCTGCAAACTGCGTATTTTCAGAATAGAATCATTAAGCGTAAAAAGTATTTGAAATTTATAATTTGAAAAACACAAGTAAACGATATCGTTTTAAAGAGCAGTTTAAACGATACCTACATAATGCTCCGAAGACTCTTCAAAGTGCCATCCGCACAAACGACATGCTAAGAGACCTTAGAATAGACCCGACCAAAAAATACATAAGAGCCCTGAAGTTATATGCGACAACTGACAGGCTATCCTACTTAGCACTATCTAATCTTAGAGTAATAACTCTCCGAACGAGGAGGTACGCAGATCTTAGATCAATCACTGAATAATCATGAAGCTTATAAGGAATACATAAATTAGTCAATGAGATGGGGTACCCTGTAGTACCCCAGCTATCAAAGAGTAAAAGTGCCCAGTTGCGCTGACTCGAAAAAAGGATCGACAAGTTCAGTTAATAATCTGCTATTAATATAGAATAATTACGACACGATAAATGAATAAATAGTTTAAGTTATACATGTGATCCAGAGGGGATATACTTAGGTCAATTCACCCATTGTAATACCGCATAATGGAAAAACTCAGGATAGATAAATAAATATTTAATATGTTTGATAATACAATTGTTATTTAAAATGGTTGGTGGTATATATTGTAGTAGAACTCTTAACTTTTTTAAATTATTTAAAAGTTTATGGATTTTGAAATTTTAGTTTTCAGTTTTAATTAAATTTTTACTTCGTACTACCGTAGTCGTAATATTAGAACTTCGAATGTTTTTCCAAATAAACTTTTCAGTATTCTTGTTTCTAATAGAAATATTTTTTTTTTCCGTACGTACAAATGCAAATTGCAGTTCTGATTAGAGAAAATTCCAAATCAAATATTAAATTTGTAAATACGAGCATTGAAGTTAATATTACACATTTGATTTTTCTATAAATATTTGGTAGTACTTTGTAGTTAAATACAAAAAAAAATACTTTTATATTTAAAGATTGAAATAGAAGACCTAAAAATTATTAAAACACTTTTTTTAGGCATTTATAATATTATTTCAGGAATTCATTTCAAAATATATTTATATGTAATTTTTAATTGCATATATTACATATTTTGAAAAAGTTATAACATAAAATATTTGTAAAATTTTAGTTATTGAAATTTATATTTACGGCTATCCTTCTCTCCTAGTGAAGCATATGACCCCAAAAATTTTTCTAAATTTATCTCTGTTGCCTGCTTCTCTAGTAATTTGATTCCAGTGCGTCTTTGAGCTCCTGGTCCACGGTTCTTCGCCATATTTTATCTGGAGAACCAGGCCGGTGGCGGTTACCTTGTGGATTCCAGCGTAGTGCTTGTGTTGTTATATAGGATGCTGGTTTCCTAAGTGTGTGGCCTATCCACATCAATTTTCTTATTTTGATTTCAGTGACAGCTTGTATTTGTTGCTTGCATTCCCATAGGCTGGTATTAATTTGTGCTCCGGCCACCATATTTTTATGATTCTTCGTAAGCATTGAATGCGTGACTGAATAGAAGTCATGTTTTTTCAGCTTGCTTGTAAACGCCGAAACACCGACTGGAATTTGGTTGCCAATGATAAGTGCCGTGTTCTAGCATTTATGTGTTTTTAACCTATTTAATTTAACCTATTTGATGAAATAGGGCTTGTATGTTGCAATCTTTCATAATGGAAAAAGTTTCTTCCTCAAGGAAGCAGTTTTTACGGGTAATATGTTTACCTGATTTGAAGAGTCTTTTAAAGGTTAGGTTAGGATGGAGTGGATGCCTTGTGATCCTCTTATTCATAAGCCTTGTATACTTCTCACAGTTTTGTGATAGTAATCTTATATATAGAAAATAGTTCCAAGTCCGTAATACAAATGAAATGTAATAAAATTAAAAACTTAAAAGAATAATAATTGGTTTGTCGACAGCAATTCTAATCATAAACACGTAAATTGTAGTACAATCTTAGTACTGGATTTCTGGAAATAAATTCAACATCATTTACAAAAGTATTTAAATCATACATTGAAAATAGGTGGCTTCAGCAAGTTTTCGCTACATATATTAACTAGCAAGTTACTAGTAGCTAATCGCCTTCTGTATAAGTTACTAGTTGTAGTAATAAAGCAAAAGTAGCTAACTGCTATACAGCACTAAACAACACCATTTATATGCAATGTGGTAACTGTTCAGTCTAATTTATTCTACAGTTGTAAAACTATTTAATTTTCATTTAAAACATTCATATCAAGTTTGCGTATTTTTAACCCAATGAAATTTTTTTAATTTAATCAAAAACTATTGTGTAATGAACTCATATTATAATTTTACTCAAACAAATATTGACCAAAAACATGTTTTTCACTACAGGTTTTTGCTAAATATGGTAATTATCATTAGCAACTTTCTGAATAACCAAATGTTCTAATTACAAAGTAGACTTACTTTCTTGTTAATATTCCTTTTGCTTAATAAATATGTTGAAAATCAATTTTTGATTTTAGAAATGTCAAATTTCAATAATTCAATTGCAACTGATAATTTGCTAATTCGAACTAACCACTTAATTGAACTCTGTACATCCAATTAATCTTATTTGGTACATAAGACAACATCGT
>NW_024033854.1:0-6952 GCF_002237135.1 Teleopsis dalmanni | reverse complement strand
ATAATTAATTTAACTACTTAAACAAATAAGTTAAAGACAATTAAGATTTTGAAGAAATAACTATTGTAAAATATGTAGTGAAATAATTTATGTAATAAGTTAATGTCGAAGAATAATTAATTTAACTACTTAAACAAATAAGTTAAAGACAAATAAGATTTTGAGGAAATAACTATTGTAAAATATGTAGTGAAATAATTTATATAATAAATTAAGGTCAAGGAATAAATAATTTAAACTACTTAAACAAATAAGTTAAAAGACAATTAAGATTTTGAAGAAATAACTATTGGAAAATGTGTAATAGAATAAAGTAAATAAAATCTAATATGTGAAACTACATGAATGTCAATTAGAATTTTATTTAAAATAAAATAAGTAAATAAGGAGAAATTTGATTGAAATGAGTCGTTGCAAGACACAACACCATCACTTCCCAATAATTTGCATTATCTAACAAATAGAAACTATACAGTAGTGAAAACTACATTAATAACATATTAATACCTTCAATCAGAATATTAAAAGCACTATTTTCAATAAAAAAATCTATACATTTTTGTATTTCACTTGTTCACGGCATTGTTATACTTTTATTTTGCTTTGCTCAATGTGATACGGCTGCAAAAACAGCTGATTCACTTTGATGATGCAATTCTGCAGCAGAGGTGTTCTCGCAGTCTTGCATTTCGTGCTCCTTGCAATGAGTTTACAAGAGAGAGTGAATACCCCTATTATGTTGAAGCTTATTAAATCAGTGCATTTCAGCACTTTTACTCTCTATTAACTGTAATTTTTCTTCATAACCCCTCTCTACTCCTTGACTGGATTTTTGTTTATCACTTTATCAGACTAAGCAATAATTGACCTCAGGTCTGCATACCTCCTCGAGGAACCTGTAAGTATTCTGAGATTCGATAACGCGGTATTAGTGTGTCAGTTTTTGTAAATAATTTCAAAGCATTTATGATGTAATAAATGTCGTTGTATTATTACTTAGATAGATTTTTTGTAACAGTCGGGTGGACATATCCCAAAACTGCCAATATTACTATACCAAATGGTATAGCCTAAACAGGACTTTTTGGTGCAATATGTGTTGCGCACATACATTAACTAACAGCACTTTAACTCAGATGGAATAAACTTACCCCACTTTATTAAAAATAAATAAACTATTGCTTATTAGTTTATAACAAATAAATAAAAATAATTATATATTGCTGCCAAACAAACGTTCGTACTATAGAGAAATAGTAGGGGTATTCAGGCAACAGATTAGTTGCTTAGTTGATTAAAAAACTTCATATAAAAATAAATAAAAATTTTAATGTTAATCAGTTGCAGTAATCTGATTAGTTTGTTGTGTGCAAATGCCTTGGCAGCACTCTTATCAACAGCAGAAGAGAAACATATGTTAACAGTGAAATACTCAAATATTCGAAATATTCAATATCATTTAAATTTATCATATAATTTATCTTATCATATAATTTATCATATAACTTAAATTGCAAACGTGTCATATATCAAGAAGTAGAATATTCAATTTTATACTTTTTAATTATATTTTATCCCTTTAAAAATTATAGTTTTACTGAATTTTATTTATTACTGTATGTTATTATTTTTGCATTTTCTTTTTAAGACACCCTATGCTCATAGCGCCAACTAGAGAATATCTTACATTTAATCCTACGTTTTGAGATGGTATTAGTGCAATTTCTGAGAGTGTGTTTGTTATTTTGTGTTGTGCTCATTTAAGTTTCCGTTCTATATAAAATCTTCTTTGCTTGGTACTATCAATCAAATTTTTACCAATCTGAGAATCTCCGAAATACTAGATTCTCTGCTTAGTTCCTTTTTTGTATGCCATTTTTTGATGTAATCAACTACTAAGCAGCTAATAAGTTGCCTGAATACGCCTATTAAGTTGTTTAAAAATTAATATAACTAAATACATAACACAGTTTAAAAATATTTTATTTAAAAAAACATTTTTATAAAGTTACCTGTTTAATAAACAACCTAAGCCCGGCAAAAAAGTATAAAAAACTAAATTTTATTTCAGGGGAAATATCAAATATTTGATGCAATTGACTTTTTTAAAAGTAAAATAAATAATATTAAAAGTCAATTAATTTTTTAAAATTAAAGAAATAAAAATATAGAATAACCCATCTCTCCATTATTTATTGATAAATAGGTTTGCAAAGTATTGAGTGTTTTCATTAATCATATTTCATTATATTTCATTCATCAGCTTTCGAACTTTCTAGTGAGCGGACGAGTTTTTAAGCCGGTCTCGGAAAAATTTAAATTTCAGTATAAAAACAAGTAAATAACAATCACTTTTAAAAGAATTACTTTTGTTATTAATACAAAAATAAAAAACAGAACATTCTCGGACAAAAAAACAATTCCTAAAAGTTAAAAGTGCATAAAATATTAATTTGAAAATAGCGCGCGCTTTTTCGATTTTTGTTGATTTTTGCACAACTTTAATATTAAAAAAAACTCAAATAGCTGACAGAGACAGCAAATTATTTTCTAAAGCTCAAAATAAAAAAAGTGAGCAAGCATTCAAACAAAATATCAGTGCGGTTTTGTGAATATATAAACAAAACAAAAAAGTGCTGATAGAGACAGCTAGTATTATTACAAACGTGTTCCACAAAAGCTGTAATTGGAAGCCCGCAATTCATCACAACACAACACAACATCAAAACCAACATACGTGCTAACATTGGATTTTGGAATTTAAAGATATTAATTTTATTAATTATTATTATTATTTTTTTATTATTATTATTATTATTATTATTCTTAGTATTATTATTATTGTTTTTTTCTCTTTTTGTTTTTATTTATATGTTTAATTATTAGAATATAAAGTATAATATTTTACACATTTTCATTTTATTTTTTACATCTTCATTTTTATTTTTATTATTTTCTTCTTTATATTAATTTAATTTAATTTTACTTATATTTATATAGTTAATTTAACTTAATATCAATTAATATTAATAGTAGTTAAATTAAGTAAATCTTATAGCACACCTGCTATTTGCATATATAACCACGTATGCAAATGAGCAATCAAAATCTAGAAAGAAGACATACGATAAGCATTCCAAGTAAACGTAATGCCTATTTGGTAATAGACGCATCGAATACGTTGCCTCTGAAAACTACACAAACTGACAAAAGTTTGTCAAACATTGCACCTTCAGCAACTTCGCTTGCATTTTCCGACTTAGCGAGTCCAAAAAATAAAATAAAGGTCCAAACAGGCATGGAACGCTATGTAAATATGAAACGTAAACTTAGTCCTCAAAAAAACAATTCAAAAGGTGCTAAAATAACTAAAACTATCAAAGATAGTGCAACTACAAACATTCTTTCTGGCAATAAATTTGCTGAATTAGCTGAAACTACAGAAGAAGCTAATCAGCCTATTAACAAAAATTTTAAACCGCCTCCAATCTACTTGAGTGAACGCAGCTCAAATAACCTAGTTACAATCCTTGCAAGTCTGATTGGAAATAACACTTTTCATATTGTTCCTATAACTAGGGGCAATATACACGAAACCAAAATCCAAATCGACACTGAAAACAATTTTAGAGTCATAACTAAATATTTTGAAGACAGCAAAAAAAATTACTACACATACCAACTAAAGAGTAGTAAGGGCCTTGTTGTCGCAATTAAAGCTATCGAATCAGATGTAGAACCCATTGAGATAACAAATGCCCTAAGCGAAAAAGGCTTTAGCGCTAGAGCAGTAATAAATATTGTTAACAAAGATAAAATCCCACAACCTATGTTCAAAGTTGAACTTCACCCGGAAGCTTCTAAGTTTAAAAAAAATGAGAGCCATCCCATCTACAACCTACAGTATTTACTTCACCGCAGAATTAGCGTTGAGGAGCCCCACAAAAGAAATGGTCCGGTGCAATGCACAAACTGTCAAGAGTATGGCCATACTAAGTCATATTGCACTCTTCGTACAGTGTGCGTAGCTTGTGGCGAGCTTCACCATAGTTCTGAATGCGATAAAAAAGCATTAAAGGATACCAACTCCAAAAAATGTAGCAACTGCAGTGGAAATCACACTGCAAACTACAGAGGCTGTCCTATTTATAAAGAACTAAAGCACAGGTTAGCTCTGCAGAAAGAAGCGTTGCGTAATCCTACAAGAAGCAACACCATTAAATTAGTTGAAGTACCTCAACCTTTAACTTCTAAGCCTGTTACACCAGGTGTTTCATATGCTAATGTCGTTAAATCTGACAAGCAACAAGCCCCTCCAGTTCAAAGTAATAGTTTGGAAATAATGATCTCCACTCACTCAGAGCTTAACTCAGTTCATGTCAATCATGCAAACTACTCTTAACGAGATAGTTAAAATGCAAAGCCAATTAATGCAAATGTTTTTGTCTAAATAATGAGTACTTTAAAAATTTGTACATGGAATGCAAACGGCTTAAGCCAACATAAACTTGAACTCACAAATTTCATGTCCCGAGAAAGTGTGGATGTAATGCTTTGCTCAGAAACACATCTAACAAACAAAAATTTCTTTTCTATTCTCTTGTTATTTGTTATTTATTCTATAAAACCAATCACCCAGATGGCAAAGCACATGGTGGTACAGGTATTTTGATACGAAGGCGTCTAAAACACAATTTTCTAGGTACATATGCTCATAATTATATGCAAGCCACATCAATATGCCTTAAGCACATAGGGAAAAATTTAACTTTATGGGCAGTTTACTGCCCTCCTCGCTTCAACATTACTGAGATCTAATTTACGGATTACTTTTTATCTCTAGGTTGCAGATTTCTTGCGGCAGGAGACTACAACGCCAAGCACACGTATTGGGGTTCACGGCTCTGTAATCCAAAAGGTAAACAGCTTTACAATTCTATTGTAAATAGAAAAAATGCACTAGACGTAATCTCTCCTGGGCAGCCAACATATTGGGCTGTTGATAACAATAAAATACCAGACCTAATAGACTTCGCCGTGATCAAAGGTAAAGCAGAAATTTTATCCAACATACACTATCTGCGATTCTTCTGACCATTCTCCAGTTACATTTTGCTTAGTTGATGGTCCTCAGGTCCGCTTTAGCGAAAAACTTATTTAAGGAAGCCGACAGGAGACTTAGATCTGCATTAAACAAGGAAACCAAAATCAGGCAGTATAATTTTATTCAAAATCTATATCCAAATGGCAAAAACCATTCATCCTTGTGGAATGCTAGAAAAGGTATAAATTCCCCCATAGAATCAGAGTCTCCAATAAGAAACTTTCTCGGAAACTGGGCGCGAAGTGATGAAGAAAAATCTAACGTTTTTGCTGATTACCCAAAAGAGGTGTTCCAACCAAATCCTGCAACAAGACATTATGACTTTCCCACTCAGGATCTACATGCACCATCTATTGATATGAATATCACAGTCAATGATCTTGTTCGAATAATCACAAACAAGTTAGATTGCAAAAAGGCACCGGGATATGATAATATCTCACCCATCACGATTAAAAACTAACCCCTTATGGCTATAAATTTTATCACAAGACTTTTTAATGCCATTATTAAATTTGGTTTTTACCCAACAGAGTGGAAAACATCCATGATTATTATGATTCATAAATCAGGTAAAGATCCCAAGCTTGCCTCTTCATACAGGCCAATAAGCTTATTGCCATGCCTTTCTAAACTCTTTGCAAGAGCACTGCTTTTAAAACTAAAACCGTTCCTTGACGATCAAAACTTAATACCCTCCCACCAATTTGGTTTTAGGGGAAAACATGAAATTATTGAGCAAGTGAAACGTATAACGAACGAAATAAGACACGCATTTGAGCTCAAAGAATATTGTTCCGTGGTATTTCTCGATGTTAAACAAGCCTTTGACAAAGTATGGCATAATGGACTCATATATAAGATACGCTGTTCATTAGCTTCAAATGTCCACTCAGTTTTAGAATCATATCTGCATAATAGAAGCTTTAAAGTGAAATGTAAGCCATATACTTCTAATAATTTCCCAATAGAAGCTGGCGTTCCACAAGGAAGTGTTCTTGACCCTATCTTGTATGTACTTTACACATCTGATATCCCAATAAGTAGCTCAGTCGTCACCACAACGTTTGCTGATGATACGACAATTTTATGTCGAAACAAAAACGTTGTGCTAGCTTCAAACCAACCTCAATCTCACTTATTTCGGGTGGAGAAATGGTTGTCAAAATGGCGAATTAAAATTAATGAACTAAAATGTAGACACGTTACTTTTACCTTAAATCGGAGTACATCTCCAACAATTTCATTAAATAACATTCCCATACCACAAGCATACCACAAGATAACATAACGTACTTAGGTATTCACCTAGATAGACGACTAACTTGGCGTAAACATATTGAAGCTAAAAAAATTTAGATGAAGTTCCAAGCCTCTAAGTTGCATTGGCTCATTAATAGCAGATCTTCTCTGTGCCTGTGTATAAAGTACTATTGTAAAACAGCATCATAAAACCAATATGGACTTATGGTATCCAGATATTTGGTAATTCTAGTGCTTCAAATACTAAAATTGTACAAAGAATTCAGTCAAAAACACTAATAATAATCACTGGTGTCCCATGGTATATTAGGAATGAAAGTATACACCGAAATCTACAAATTCCCCTAGTTAAAGCTGAATTTGGCAATATAAGAAAAAATTACAATAAAAAGCTGACGGAGCATATTAATCCCTTAGCAAGAAATCTCGCACTTCTATCAATTACTTCCCGCCTAAAAAGAGCTGATCGTCCAGCCAATAATTAATATTCAACAACTTTAAGTAATAACCGCACCTTTCTTATTAGTAATTTGCTAAAGTTGAACCACTTTCTTAAGAAATCACCTAACATTCACTCCAATGAAA
>NW_024033853.1:0-6954 GCF_002237135.1 Teleopsis dalmanni | reverse complement strand
TTTGAATTCATTTTTTATTTTTATTAAATTAATATTTATTAAACTGAAATAAAAATTATAAAAAGATGCACCGAATGCATTTTAAACCACATTTTACAATAATCAAAACAAAGCAGCAGAATAGCGAAATAGCCGTAAACAGGAATCGCCGTAAAGAGAAATCTAAGAGAAGACAAAGTACACATTCTGGGTACCGCATACAAGATGAAGCAAAAAATTACAGAACAGCAAAGAAAACAAGAATTGCATTAGATCAGTTGTAAATGAAATGATACGCTACGAAAAAGCTCGGTCGGTTGGATATTTAAGACATGCATTTTAGTTCAGATTTGTAAAATATTTACTAAGGTCTTTCTTTTACAAATCTGCAGGATTTTGCCAAAAAATAACCTCATGATCTCCGATTTGGCTGAAAATACTTCCAAGAAAAACATGGTCCTGCAATTTTTAGATTTTATGCAGAATTTTATTACTAATCGAAATCAAAAATATTATATAAGAATATTTGTAGCATATTCTTTGAAAATGCATTCAATGGAAAGTAGTACGCATGTGCTTGATGTGTTTTGCGAAAGAAAAAAAATACTAAAAAATTTTAGAAAATAATGGATTCCTGAAAATTTTTATTTCGCAGTAGAATTTAACACTAAATTTAAATAAACTATAAGAAATGAAAATTTTGGATACACATGTTTTGTGAAAATTTTTTGAAATTTAATTAATATTTTGAATTAAATTTGAAATTTAACGGTTAATATTAGTACTTATTTATAACCAATTTTAATTGTTTAAACAATTCCTTAAAAGTTTAATCAATTATCTTCAAAACGCAGTATATTTCAAGTTCCTTCCATTTATGAAACTTAATATATAGTCATTTGAAAATGTGTCCACAATGCCAATTCTCAAAACGTCATGGGTCCATATCTCCTAGGAAAAAAATCACATAATTTTGTTCCTAAGATACGGGTCTTTTTATTTCATAAAAGCAGTTCATAAAAAATTTTAGGCAAATCGGAGGTCATGAGGTCTAAAAGGTGTTCGATTTATAAAAGTATGACCCATATACACCTGGGGATTACAAGTTTAAATTAGCACTAGTTGCACATAGAAAATTTGGATATAAAAAAATAATTCACATGAAGGAATATCTTGAATTTAACATTATAGCACTGCAATCGGCTGTAGTACGTCTACTGCATGTATAATAATTTTTTTTTTTTTTTTTTTTTTTTTTTTTTTCAAAAGAAGGGTTGGGAAGTAGTCTCCGCGTCACTGCATCCTCGAGGTTTATTCTGACATACCCACTTCAGTTCCATAGACGAGTAGCAGTTAAGAATGCCAGTATGTCCTTTGGAGTGATGTTGCCTACTTCCGTTATAAGCGTATAGGTAATGGATAAGTAACAAAGTCTGAGTCTTGCAAGACTATCACAGTGACACAATATGTGTTCTGCTGTTTCCTCTTCTTCGTAGCAAAGTCTACAGCTATCGTCTCCAGTAATACATAGATTCAATAAATGTTTTTTAACTCCGCAGTGTCCAGTTAGAAAACCTGTGACAAGTCGGATGCCACTTCTGTTCAGCATAAGTAGCTCCCTAGTTCTGGCTTTTGATCGAAACGGCATGAATTCTTTTGCTTGTCTGCAGGTAATTGTATTATCCCAATCATTCTGAGCTGCTCTCTCCAGCCATTCATTAGTTTTAAGTTTGAAAAAGCTCCACGAAGGACCGCGGAATGGTTGTGGCCCAATATAGTATGAGGCCGCCCCTTTTCTCGCTAGTTCATCTGCTTTTTCGTTTCCCTCAAAACCGCTGTGCCCTGGAATCCATATTAAGTGGACTCTGTTCCTTTCAGCAAGGTCTTTGAGAAGTAGAAGGCATTCCCACACTATTTTTGAGGTTACTCGAGGTGAGAGTAGTGCCACGAGTGCCGATTTACTGTCAGAAAAGATATATATGTTTTTTCCTGTGACGGGTTTACCTTTATATACCCTGAGACATAATTCAATTGCATGTACTTCAACCTGAAAAACTGAGTTTTCTTTACTCATACTTGCAAATATTTCCTCTTTAGGTCTTACTCCATATACTCCCGCCCCCACTCCTTCCATCGTTTTGGAGCCATCCGTGTACCACAGATGGTAGTCTTCAGCGAATGGAGGTATGTTCCGTTCCCATTCATTTCTGTCTGGTATTAGTATTAGGAACTTTTGGTGAAAGTTGAATTTAGGTAAGCAAATGTCAGATATGGTGATACTTAGTCCTTCCTCTCTTTGCATTTCCCTACCTAACAGGGAGTTATCGAGTAGTCTTGTTGATTGATTGCTAGTCAACTGTAGCTTGGCCATAAAAGTCATTGCTTCCTTTTTGACTAGTAGGTGAAGTGGGGGGAGCCCCAATGCAACCTCTAGAGCTGCTGTCGGGGTGGTTCTCATCGCTCCACTTGTCATTATGCAGGCTAATCTCTGCAGCTTACGAAGTTTATCTATTACAGTCTTCTGTTGTGCTTTTTTGTACCAGATAGCTGACCCATAAGTTACAATTGGTTTGGCAATAGATGTGTACATCCAAAGGCTGAGTTTTGCATTAAGGCCCCAGTGCTTACCAATGAGGTTTCTGCTGGTCCATAATGCCTCTCTGGCTCTTCGTATAACATTGTCTACATGAGAATTCCACGTCAACTTCTCATCCAGAATCATTCCCAGGTATTTTACTTGGGTAACGGAAGATAGCTCTTCTCCATTTAGGAATGGGTAATTGGAAAGTACTCTTTTCCTTTTCTTTGTGAAGACTACCAGACTTGTTTTCTTAGGATTTACATTTAATCCTACTTCACTGCACCATCTACTAACGATGTTCAGGGCTTGCTGGAGTCGATATGAGATCATGTCTTCATATTTACCCCTGACAAGTATGACTATATCGTCAGCATAGCCTTGTGCCTCGAAATGTTTGGCACTGAGTCGATGCAAGAGCTTGTCTACTGCAATTGACCACAGGAGTGGGGATAATACACCCCCTTGTGGGCATCCTTTTACAGTATGTGCTTTTATTTCGGCATTGCCGAGAGTGGATTTAATCATTCTATTTCTTAGTACATTGCTTATCCATGTGTGTGTCGTATCATCTACTCCTCTGTCATGGAGGCATCTTTCGATATGTGAGTGATCAGTATTGTCAAACGCTCCCTCAATATCAAGAAAGCATCCCACCGCAAATTCTTTGCAATCTACAGACTCCTGTATTTTATTAGTAAGACTGAGTAATGCATGTGTGGTGGATTTATTTTGTTGGTAGGCGTACTGGTTGGCGTGGAGTGGATTTATAGATAAATACTCTTCCCTTATATGCCTTTCCACTATCTTCTCCATAGTTTTTAAAAGAAATGTAGTCAAATTTATAGGCCTATGGGATTTAGGAAGTTCGCTAGGTTTACCTCCTCCTTTAGGTATGTATTTGACAATTGCTTACTTCCAATTAGTGGGAATGATTCCCATCGCCAGCCCAGCTCTAAAGATATTAATGAGGTGGGGCATAAGGTGAATTAGTCCCTTTTGTAGGAGTGCTGGAAATATTCCGTCTGCTCCAGGGGCTTTGAAAGGAGAAAATGAGTTGATCGCCCATTTAATTTTATCTTCAGTGAAGATTTTACGAGCAATCTTCCAGTCATTGTTTCTGGGCCTTTTGGTTACCAGGGAACTAAGCTGGGAGATTGATTGGTCGTAAATTGTAGATCCCGGAAAGTGTACTTCTGTTAGAAGTATAAGTGACTCTTTGCAGTCATTGGTATAAAGATCATCAGGTCGTTTTAGAAGCCCAATGGGATTAGTGTGGCTTTTCGAGATAACTCTGTGGATTTTTGCGCTACTGCTTAAGTTTTGAATCTCTGAGCAAAAGCCTCTCCATGATTCTCTTTTTGCCCTTCTAATTTCTTTATTGTAGGCGGTGAGGGCATTTTTATAATTGTCCCATTCACCGTTGCTTTTTGCCTTGTTGAAGAGTCTCCGGGATTCGACTCTTAGCTTGGCTAACTTTTTATTCCACCATGGTGCACTTCTGTTGCCGGTCTTTTTTCACCGGACAGGCCCCATGGTAGGCATTTATAATAGTTGTGCTTAAGGCAGCATCAGCTATTTCTAAATCATGAATATTGTTTATCGTATGCTTATTACTGCCTAGATTGGCCTTGAGTTCGTCAGTATAAAGATCCTATTCTGTGGCCCTAGGCACCCTATACGATTCCCTTACTTTCATATTTAGATCAATATCAAATCTTATCTGACGATGATTAGACATGGATGTTTCTGCTGAAACATTCCAGTTTTTGATAAAATGTTTTATAAATTGTGTAGCTAGGGTGATGTCTAATACCTCTTCCCTGATTCTGTTTATAAAAGTGGTCTTATTGCCCGTATTCAAAATATATAGGTTGTTACCAGTTATAAATTCAAATAGACACTCACCTCTTTTATTGATGTCGGTGCTGCCCCAGATCGTGTGGTGTGCATTAGCGTCACTTCTAACGATGAGTTGCCTCTTGCTTTTAACACTGTAGTCTACTAGTCCTTTCAGTGATAGGAAGTCCAGGTCTTGGGAGTCTCCAGGTAGGTAAGATGAGCAGACAATGAGCTCTGTCTTACTTACTGGGGTGTCCACGGAAATTATAGCTGCTACCTGGTCCTTGTTGGTGTGCTGTGGAATAATGAAAGCATTAATGTCATCTCTTACCACAATACAAGCACGAGGTCGACCATGGCTGGCATGATCGTAGCTTACCTTTTATTCCCTTTATCTGGTTCTCATATACATATGGCTCCTGGATAAAGGCTATGTCAATCTTTTCAGATAGAAGTCGCTGTGTCAACACCGCCGTAGCAGCTTTGGCGTGTTGAAGATTAACCTGCAGGCACCTCATCATTTTATTGGTATCGTCCTTTACCGTTCCGCATCCATTTGGGCAATTTTGTTCCATGAGTGGGTGCTTCCTGTCGAGGGGATCTTAAAGCTGGTTTCTTTGGCCCTTGCTTCTGGTCCTTTATGCTAGATACCGGTGTGCCACCTTGCTGTTTTGAGGTGATGGGTCCGACTTCAGTTCGTGTGCTGTCCCGTGTGACCTTAACCGTCTCACTTGGCTTATCTGCCTGTGCTTTTGAGGTACTGGGTCTATCACCTGAAAGCGGCCTTTTGGATGGAGGCCTTTGTTGCTTGACGTCACTGGGTTTCTCCGTCGTAAATGGCCTTTTAGTCGTCAGTTTCTTGGGTCCAGTTGGCTCTCCCTTCACACGTACTTGAATTTGTGTGAAGTTCAGATACAGCTTCCCTGCCTGACCGACTATCCAATTTTTGGATTTTTCGTCCACCGAGATCGTAACGGTTTCCCCACCATTCTTATCTTTCTCAGTCCTGAGAATTCTCCACGATGATGTGCAAATGCCACCATTTTGTTTTTCCAAGCGGGACATCAGAATTTCTGGTGGTAGCACAGCAGAGGGGGGAATAAATGTGATGCACACATAGGTTTTGGGCATCTCTTCGCCATGAAACACTTTGAGAATAGCATCCGGGAATGGTTTGAGTTTTGGGACACAGGTGGTCAGCCAGTTCCTCGTTTCACCATTGCAGCATGTTAATGAGAGCCATCCGTCTCTGTTAACACTGGTGATGAAGCCGTAGACACTATTGTGTTTGGGAAGTTTGTCAATTTCTTCCAGGAGCTTCGATTTTATCAACTCCATTTGGTCACCAGTGAGATTCACCTCCGGATATTTCTCATGGGCGATAGCCACTTTGCAAGCATTGGCTACATCCCTGTAAGATGGAGTCGGTTTTAGCTGGTTTCCGGTAGAGGTAGATGTTTGTTGAGTGGCTTTTGGCTTTTTGGACTGCGGGCGTTGTGTTTCTTCAGGAGATGTGTTATTAGATCTGCACCTTTTGCTGGTACTGGGTCTGTCACTTTCTCCTTCTGCTGCCAAGGAAGCTTTGTAGAGAGAGTATCGCTCTCTCTCTTTCTGCTTCGCAGTCTCCAAATCCAATCCATCCCTAATCATGGCCTTGATGCGTCTTTTCTGAGCCCCGGTGAAGTATTCCGCTTTCTTCCTGGTCTCTATGTTGCCGTCACCTGAGTTCACCATGCTCTGGGTATTAGCATTAGACGCACCGCCATCGTGGTCACCTGTGTCCATAGGACTCTGGGTTCCAATCACCGGAGAGGTGTTCCCACCGCTTGATACCATTGGTCTCTGAGCAGATGGGTTCAGATCATCCAGATCCTGAATCTTGAGAGATGCTTCAAGCCTCTTTTCAAGATTTCCTCCAACCTTCGTTGGCGAACGGAGTAGAGCTTCTTCCTCTGACTCTGTAATTATATTATTAATTGGTATATTTAGTTTATTTTCCATATACAGTGTTTAATATAAGGGAAAGAACAGTCACCCAAAGCAGAGCCCCATACTTTGAGAAGGCATTAATTAAAACAGGAGAGTGCCCGGTATCCTGAGTTCATTACTAAAAGACTGGATGCACCCCTCCAGTCAAGCATCCTCGGCGTAACAGTCTACCTCAGATTTGGGGGTTTTTATAGGTATCGTACAAATTTGAAAGCTACACATATTAAAACAAATATTACTATAAATACGTACCCGGGAAGTTTTCTCTTCCCAGCCCGACAATCAGCAGTCCACCCTTGGCAGAGACATGACCATATCAAGAGCTTCCCATCAGCCTGAGAGATTGTCGCACTTACCCTTACGAGTCTGGCTGATAAGCTGGAACTTAGTGGACGGTCTTTACCGCCACCTACTCCCTGAGACGCTAGAGTATTGTTTAGCCATTCAGACTTTGCCAGCTTGCAAAAACAAAGAGCCTATCTACAAACTAACTACTACAAGGACTACAAGGTTACAAACTACAAACTACAAACAACAAATTAACTACAAATTTATAACTAATTACT
>NW_024033852.1:0-6955 GCF_002237135.1 Teleopsis dalmanni | reverse complement strand
CATGTTATCAATTTTTTTTCTAAGTAATTAGGCTTCCTCTGCTATAAATTATATCATTCTAGTTTCTTTCAAAGTTTTGAAAAATTTTAAAACTTATGTAACTTAAAACTATCAAAAAATAGTAAATCCCTTTAGTTTAAAAACTTAACAAGTATTCGATGAGGAAAAAATATGCAACTTTTTAAATATTTTAATAAACAAAATTTCGCACCAATTACTGGCCAAACTTTGTTCAAAAATTTTATGCAACTTTGTAACAATCCTTAAAGTTTTTGGGAAAAAAAGAGAAAATAAAATGCCAAGCTTGGAAACTCAAAACTGTTCGCTCCATATAAAAAAATTGTATCTGCAATAAAATATATCCTCTTGAAAGTATTAAAAATAAATTTTAACACTTCATATTTTATGGTTTTAAACTGTTTCTTACTTCAAAGGCATCGATTTAATCGAACTTCCTTGAATTTGAATGCTGCAAGGAAGTTGATGCAGAGTAGAGACGAAGCGTATTAACGAAAATACCACATATCCTTGCAGGCTATTATTACAGGCCCAACTTAATCTACTCTGCAGCTTATATTGCTACAGAGTGAAGTGTTAGTTTAGCAATCGTAAGCACTTCCAGCAACGAACTAATTGCATTAACAACTTTACTTATCTTGTGCCGTGCGGTTCTATGGCAATTGCCATTACTACAAATTAAATTCTTGCTGCACTCACGTTCAACACACAGAGCAAATCCATCGAAAAATTACAAAGTGCAGTGCAGGATGTGCGAATGGTTGTTCGCTTCTTCCAAACTTGCAACCATTTCCTGATTATTTGCATAGGTCTTTGGCAATGCAGTTTCCTGGTAATTCATAATTTGTTAGTAAGCTGCATTATGACGTTGCTGGAATGATATGGGTTGCACACTTCAATTTCATACGGTTCAATATTTGAGTGGATTTCCAAATATTCTGTTGAAGTATTAAGCCTAGAACTTTTAAGCATATATGCGGAACATCTTTATAAATGTAAAGGTCATATATTCATAACGAACTAAAATGTAATGAAAAGATATATTAATTTAAAAAGCATAACTATTGTAACATTTCAATTAAAATAATAAAGTCCTATAGAGTTTTAATGTGCAACTGCATCCTGAACATTTTATATATATGAAAATATGCCATAAGGAAACTAATGTAGTTATGATATGTTTAATTAAAAGTTTTGCTGAGGTCTGTCATTATAAAATCATTGTTTAATAAGTACACATACGACCAGATTATCTAATCTAACACACCACAGTTAGGTGTGCTATATGTGAGTTAGGATAAAGATAGAGAAGCAGTGATTGATTGTTTATGTTATTACTATCCAGATCTATATAGATAGTCAGTTTGCTCCTTAGAAATTTTGATGAATAAAAATGAATAATTAAGCATTTAAATTTGGTTTCCAAAGTCAATTATGGCGAAAGCAACCATGTTTCGTAGTAGAAATTACTGTTTCAATAGAGAGGTTTTTTGAATAATTGTGATTTACAACAACAAAATTTTATTATTCATTAATTAGTTGAATTAGTAATTAGTTGGCTATTCATATAGATTTTTTAGTACTGTCAAACAATTGCTATTTTCTAACAATCAAAAATAACTATAATTAATCAATGCGATTAGTCTTTGTCTGATTTAACATATGATTGCGTTCTAATTTAACACAACAAATATATTTGTTAATAAAACTTTCACAGTAAATTAACAAAACTCTAAGATAGATCATACAAGTCAAATACCGCTTTGATTCAGTTAACACTAACTCTGAACTTCAATTTTGGCAGGGCAGGTGGTCAGTCTCAAAAAATTATTTAGAAAAAATTAAATGCAAGAAATGTTTCCAAGACCATTGATGATAGATATTTTGCAATACTTTAATTTTATTCATATAATGAAAAATAAATGAATAAATTTATTAATAAATAATGAATAAATAAATAAATAATAAAATTATAAATAAATAATAAAATATTATTGTTGTAATTCACAACTATTCAAAATATATCTTAATTAAATATTTATTTTTATTTTAATTACAATAAAGTTTGTTATACCATTAACTATTTCGTTTCTATTTTAATTTTAATAATATTTTTTCACATTTTTTTAAATAACTAAGACTCTTATTTCTTTTATAATTATTTCTAACTTGTAAGAAGTGTAAATCAACAACACCTTCCTATCAAATTTTAAGCTGTAGTATTAAAAAAGGTATTCAACATTTTCTTCAATAATTAATTGACTTATCTACTTCGACATACGTTGTTGTAAGACATGATTGCGATGTGAAATTATTCATTATACAAATTTGGTCGAGATCCACGTATATGGGCTTAGATGTCTTAACACACATATGTCATAATATTGCCAAATATCAATCAAGATGATGAATTCATTGCATGAATCTACTTAGAAAGTATGGTACTGCTAAGAGTCCTTAGGGAAATATCAAATGAACATTGCATGCATGCTGTGATAGGAAACACCAAATGCGAATGCATTTATCTGTAAATTCGACAAACTAAGATTGAAATTTACGTACATATTTCATAGAAGCTTTACCATTCAGTCAAATTTAAGACAGATTCACAGTAATCAAGATTCAAATGAAGTAATTTTGGATTGGACTAAAGGACGATTAAAAACTTAGTAGTCAGCATAGATAATAGTTGGAATAAGAAAGTCTATGTCTTTTGTTATATTGCGCATTTAAAATTAAGTTAATTTTTTTTTTAAGTTTTATTTGTTAATGTTGAATATCTAATTAAGACATAGAAAGAGTTATATCATATATAAAATACATGCCAATATTTTAATAGTCAAATCAATAGAAGTATCTTAAACGCTTAATTATCAGACACTTATGATATGATAATAGCGGTTCAGTGATGATAAGATACAAAATGGAAATAAAAACACAAAATTTGAACTCTAATAAAAAGTAATAAAAATATGGTTGAGTGTACAGTCAGATAACAATATTAAGTTAATATTTTTTATACTGAGCATAGAATAAGAATTAAAAAGTCGAAGACTATATCGACAACTTTTTTGAATCGTATGAAGTTATTTTAACTGCTGACAAGACAAAAATACTCGATGGTATTACTATTATTATCTTGAGAGATTTTGTACTGCAACATTTAAACCTATTGCGCCTCCTTTTTGAATTTAAAGTATGCGGTAAGTGTGGTATTGAACCTACACTGTCGACTCTTATGTTTTCATCCGTTATGATGTGCCCATGTAATTAGTTCTTTCACTTTTACATCAAGGCTATCCAATCTGATGCACTTGCTTTGAAGTCTTACTCTTCTCTTGGCAAAACCCACAAGTTACCGTAGAGTAAGTTCGTAGTTTTGTGTGGTGATCGTTTAACCTCTTTGTCTCTGCACCAGTTCCTGAAATGATTCTTAAAGTATGTTTACTTAGTTGCCGATTTTTTTGATCACAATGGGCCAATAGGCCTAAGTGGATCCACTGGGGATCATCGGTATAACTTAGTTGCCGATTTGAGCATCGCCTATGGTGGAACTTTCTACGAGTGGTTTTAGTTGATATACATTTACTGGGTTATTCCAGTTTTAACCTTGTAGTATAAACTAGAAAAATATATTTTTAGTTAATATACATGAACATAAATATTGGTAGGCCACCTACGACATGTTAAAGTTCATGTAATATTATTTTCAGCACACTTTTTTTTGAACTTATGGATTTTGCACAGATTTTCTAGATTCTAGATTTTGCACAGAGCTTAACTTACACGGCTCGATTACCAGTACGAAATAAATTTTGAAGAATTGTGGTGATATAGCATTGTCCTCAACGACTTTTCATCCAAAATATATTGTTGTAGAATTTTTTTTGTTTGTATAATGATTATAATAGTCACTACTCTCAGTTAGGTATTCCTTTTCTTTTTCTACAATATTTAATGCGGCTCACTATCGATAATTTGATCATTGATAGTCTAACGATCATTTCATTGTTGATAGTCCTATGATAATTTCATCGTCGATAGTCTAACGATAATGAAATTAGCAAAAGTCTAACGATTTCATTAGCGATAGTTCGACGATAATTTCATCATCGATAGCCTAACGATAATTTCATCATAGATAGTCTAACGATAATTTCGCGAAATTTTTGTCCACTTTTGATGGCCGAGATTATCAAGTTCATATTTATACATTTTTAAGTCTGCATTTTTATTCATCCAGCTCTTGTTTTCTTATCCTATGTACTATTCCTGTTTAATATCCGATTAATAATACCTTTTTATAGAATTACGCTATAAACTGGATTCCATGAGCTGATCATTAATTTAGTCTAAATTATTGTATGATGTAATTATATTAGACCTACGAAGAACAATTCAAGAATAATTTTTAATTAAACTTGAGTTTTTATAGCGACTACAAGTATTATTTTTGTTTTAATCAATCTTTATTGAACATTTGTGAATATATTACTTATATATAACAAATTTCTTATTTTAAATTTGCAATTCTATTTTTTCGTCTATTAAAAATGTTCATAAATTTTTATTTACTTGAAAAGATACTTGTCTGGTAATAAATTTTTCTTTATATGAAAAGATGCGAATGCTTGTCTGTCTTCATATCTTTAATAAACCATTTAAGTTAGAAAAAGAAATCAGTAAGGCAGAAATAATTTTTGATCAAAATCCTTGAAATGACAGCCTTAATTTGTATTATATATGCGAGCAAATTTAATATGTAAATTACCAAAGGTTCCCATGGCACACCAAAGCTGAGGCAGAAGCTGAAAATGACACCAGGTAACGCGATGCTCACTAAAGTCAAAGACAATTTACACTTGAAAGAAGAAATTATAAAGGAAATAACTGAGGAGTCTTTCGTGTGTAGTAGACGGAATGGCATACTCGGCTTACACATGTCCTTTGTTAACAGCGTAAGGATATCTTCTATGAGAAAATTGTAAGGTGATAAGAACAAAATATTTGGCAGTAGTGATGATATCTTCCGAAAATGTACTGTTTAAAGAAAATATTAAAACATTTTTAATTATTTCTGTATATAAAGTTTTTATATATTTTTAAATTTTCTTGAGAATTATTTTTCTAACAAACTATGAATATTTTCTTCTTTACTTTACTTAACATTTATGAAAACAACTCTACTGTGATGTGAAAGTGAATAGGATTTACACAGATTCGAATACTGAAAATGTATTCATTGCAAGTAGAAATCAAGTCACCAGGAACTGATTCCAAATCTTGTGCTATGTAATGTCATGATTCTAATTAAATGTCTTCCGTTGTGATATGTAAATTGAGATTGAATATTTGTTCGTTGTAACCCATAAAACACACTGGGAAACTATGACTTTTATTAATCACAGAAGCAATATGTCAACATTGCTGATGTTTCGTAATGAAAACACGTAAAAAATTGGTGTCGTTTCTTTCTGATGCCACAACAAGTAAATATCCTGCAAGCTACACAAATGTGATGGACTGATTTTCTTATGAACATTTTTTGAGAGTCCATGTACGTGAATTTCGATTCCACATACGGAGAAGATAAGAAGTTGTACGAATTGAAATTAGAAGATAAACAAAACTAAATCTGTGACATCTTTAATTAGAAATATATTTTTAGTTTGTGAGTACATTGTTTTTAAACAATAATATTAATTATATTAAGCAGATAAAAATTAAGAATAAAATAATAATTATTATTTTATTAAAACAATAAAAAATATATTGCACCCTATAATAAATCCAACATATCTTGCTATTATATATAATACGTTATACTCATTCATTTGGTAGAAAAAATAAATCTAATGGTGCGGTGGTATACTATGACTAATGTATAATAGATAGAATATTTCAAGAAATATTGAAAGAAGTATTTTGATAAAAATGTATTTAATAAGGATGCAAAAACGTCAACTTCAGGCCAATAAAATTACATACCGAACATTAAAAATATTACATTCCACTGATGATATCATTCTGTTGGTAAAAAATTTAGAAATTTCTAGAAATTCCACTATTAATATGATTCAAAATATTAATATTATCTTTTACGTATTAGTCGAGGCGCTGGTGAGTATGCACAGAGCAGAATCTAAAAGAAAAAGACACCTTTTGCTTTATTATTAGGAGAAAAAAAACAAGAACGTATCTTTCTAGCAGTAAAAATTTGATGCGACTAACTATCATTATCAATAATTCTATGGCACTGATCGTTAATACTTTCTGCTACCTATTGATGATGCACAGGGCAAGATCCAAAAAGTACGAATCGCTTCTACACACTTGAGTAAGATATAAGTTAGAGCGCAATAGATTAAGCTGGTCTTAAGCTGGTATTCTTAAGTGCCTCAAAAAATCTCCTTCATCTACTATTGTTCTTTGCTGCTGCCCATCAGTTGTTGGTGACTATTCCTCAATAATTTGTTACATTATCCGTACACTTTGCTAGTAGTCTTCCTCAGGTACTTGTTCCTCAAGGTTGTGTCATTGTTAGCACTTAAAAATATTAATTTGGTAATGTATGTTTTAACTTGTAGAGTTGCACTTATAAAATTAATAAAATAAGTACTATAATACGTATTTAATTATTAATGAAGCATTTTATGGGCAGAAAGTATGTTAAAGACTATGATATATAGTACTCTAATTTAGGCACAATTATGAAAAAATTAAAATCTAAATATAAATAAATTATTATATTTTAATATAATATTAATAATAATATAATATTAAAAATAATTTATTTTAATATATAATAATAATATATAATATAATATATTAGAAAATAATTTTTTTGCAGTAAATAAATAGATAAATTGAATTTTATTCTCTTATTTCTCATCCTTCTGGTCCACCACTGTGTGTAATTTCGCTTAAAAAAGTCAAT
>NW_024033851.1:0-6956 GCF_002237135.1 Teleopsis dalmanni | reverse complement strand
GGTTCCCTTTTAATTTCATTCTCCAATAAATTTTTTTACTTTAGACAGAGAAGTTCATTGAGTCCCGGGAGAAGGAGGAACCGATTTGAACTTGGTAGGTCGACTTGAACAAAAACCGAAATACAATGCTACATAGTGTTTTGTGGGCGTCAAACCGACAGTCTTTGTAAACTAAACCCCGCAAGTAAAGATTTATTGCAACAATTGCTTGTAATAATGACAATAATCCCCCTCCCCTTCATTCACTTGTTTTCTTCTTTAATTATTGTTTATGTTTTCTGACTTGGATCAACTCTATTTTCTAAACACTAAATCTGTTCACCACTTAACTCTTTTCTGAAATAACACTCGCAACACCATAACCTTTACGGTCAATTACTGGAGTCCTCATTATTCATTCCTTAGAGGTGAATTTAGTAGGTTAACGTTTAACGCTGTTTTTTCTACATTATCGACATTTACTATGCGTAACTTTATTACTTCTATTCTTAATTTGAGCATTATTAATTTTTATATTTTTCATTTATGTGCTAGATGTGTTTAGGTGAAAATTTGAAATATCTTCATGATATCTTTACGTTCAACGCTTAAACAAGAAATATATAATTTTTATTTCTCACTTTAATATAATTCTCACTTTAAATGGAAAATGAAAAATTCCTTCTCCGTACTTGCCCCCCATGCAAGCAAATTAAATCAAAACCAAATCACTTAATACCACAAAATCCTGATGTGCAATAATCTTTATAATAGCAAATCGAAAAAGAGGAATTCACATTTGAGCTGGAAAATGTGAGTCGAAATTTATGCTTTCTTTGTTGGAAGTGTCGAACGCAACCGCACACACCAGCACACACCCTCACACACCGACACATTTCAACTCATTTGATCACAGCACCACTTTTGCAAACAATAGAAATACCGGAAACAATACTAGGTTTACGAGTTAAACCACGAATAAAGGAGGAACGTCAAAAGTGTGGAAAAAGAAAACAATCCAATAAGAACGAAATGCAGAAAGTAAAACCAACAAAAACAACTCAACTCACAATTCAAATAAACTCACATTCACAATGTAAACAACAATTGCTTGCGTACTCGATAAATCATTAAATTTCAGTGTTTGCTTATGTACACAAAAAATCCACTAAACACAAACACCCGCACAACGGTTCACATGAGCATGGAGTATGTGTGAGTGTTGTGTGTTCGGTTGTAAGTATGTGAAATCGTATCACATTTATAAAACCGACACAGAGGGGCACTTATCGTTGCTCCATGTCAGGCGATATTTTGACACCTTTTGTTGTTAGAAAACGATTCCGGCATGTGACAAACCAAAATGTCGAAGAAAAAAAGTAAACTACAATTGACAAATTAATGGTTAATGGTAAACTGAGAGCCCAGTAAGAGCCAGTAAGAGTCTTGCAAGGTGAGTTCGTGTGGGCTTTGCTGTGTTGGTGTTAGTGTTATAATAGGTAATTGTGTAAATAAACGATAAATTGTCGTTTAAATAAATTTAATTTAAGTTGAACTTATTTCTGCCTGTCAAGAAGGTTTGAAATAGAACCATCAATACCGTAAAATGTCCCAGTCGATTTATGGGCTGTGTGCTCCACAAAAAATATTAATGATGAATTTAATGTTAACTCAAATTGAATATATCGAAGTAATAGATATCTATGTCATTTTAGAAAATTTTATAATATCATGTCGGTGAAAGTGAGAAAAATTGTTTATTATTGTGGGAAAGTATTTATATCATTGTGTCAATTAAGGATCTTTTGAATAAAATTTAATAGATATATGTATATATATATTCTGAGTTTTTGAACTATAATTGAAAGAACATGCAAGAATATACATAAGTCTAATCAATTGAAAAATTCACTTTTTTCCATTTTCGTAAAAATTCACGAGGTTGCCAGCTTTGAACGGCTATCAAACACCAATTGAACGACGTAGCTTGCTCAAAACGAAAAAGTTGCCCACTGGTAGATAACAGCTGACGGCAGCACTGTTGCATTTGGAGTAACTGCGCGGGAAATTCAAAAAGTCACTGACTTATCAAACCGCCCTTGTAAGTTACGCTTAAGCATGGTAGTATTTCATTCACATACTGGAAAAACTGGGTACCACCACATGAAAATCGTGCACCATCCGCAATGTCGTTGTTCTGCTATTGCAATTTTAAGAATATAGTAAATATAATTTTGCCTGAAAAATTAATTAAAAAAAAATTAATTAAAAATTAATTAAAAAATTGACAGTGGCCAACTTCAATAGAAAAATTGGCAAAGCTCAATAAAGAATTAAGATAAAGAAAACAAAAGAAGTATGGTAAAGTACGTCTCATTCAAACATTATCAAAATGGGCCAATATATGCCATAAGTGTGTGAATGAAATTCGAAGTTATATAAGCTAACTGAAAAGAAATAGTTTAATTTTTAGAGAATTTGTCAGTCATTGTAAAGTTATCTTTAAAATTTTGGATCATATACGCACTGAACATAGAATCTTATCATTCCCTAGTCGATTTCCGATGAGCTTTATAAAAGTTATGGTATATTACAGTTTCCACATATCATCTGGTAATTATGATATATTGATAACTATGTTTCAGATATATTACAAAAATCACATTTAGAGGGAAAACAATTTGTAAACTTTTATTTGATTGGTTTAAGAATTGTAAAATTATTTGTGTTGTAACTAATGGAGTAAAAGATTGTCAGAGTGAAACAGAAAAAAGATATGATAAAGTTACTCTAATCAAAAATTAGAGTGCACACAATTTATTGTATCTTTATATTTTTGGTCCATCTAAGTTTAACAAGATATGGTGAAAATCTGTTTTATAATCTGTCACTACTGGTAATTGTTTAGTAGGTAGGCGGGAACTACTTTGACTGCTCTTAAGAATTTTGTACAAGCATGGAGCTTAATATAAGCGATTAGGAATTTATGCCATCTCTTTCAGATTCACTTCGTGGAAGGAGTTGAGTTCATACACGATTTTTGCAAGCATATAAGATTTAAAATTAAAGCCTTAATATTAAAACCTTAAATAGGAGAAATACATTCTCATTTGGTGACATAATAGACTTCAGCCCAGTGTCAACAACAATACTTTTTATGTTTAAGAATGGTATAATACTACTAAAATATTTAATGCTACATTGCAATTATGAAAATAAAATACACTTGTGATTAAAGTTTGGATAGTTTTTATTTCAATTTCCTTTTCGAACCTTTTCTTCTTTCCTTTAACTGCTAATGGGGCATAGGGCCTCCAAACTTACCATTTTTTAAATATTAGAAGATTGAGGTTTGTTCATATGAATATGAATTTTTGAGTAAACCCACAAAAAGAAGACCGGTGGTAACAAATAGCATGATTTCGATTATTAGCAAAAAGTTTATTTAAAAATAAAGTACGTGGAATAATTATTCTATTTGCAAATTAGTGAAACATTATTTGCAAATCAGAACCACGAAACGAATGACCCTTTTTATTAAAAATATTAAAATAAAAGTACTTTCACTTTAGTTGCCCATTTGCTACAAGTAGTCTCTTAACCAATTAAGACGGGTGAAGCTAATATTTATCAAATGATATAATATTTGCTTTAGTTTTCTGCACTACAATTCACTCATCCATTGCAAAATAAGACGAATCCTAACATCTTTTGTGCGTCTGTCGTTAATAGGGAGTCCCAAACTAAAACGATTTAAGGTTGTATGCAACAAAGTAAAAATTATTTATGAATTATTACATATAACAGATTAAACACGTAGATTAAGATGTTATCTTACAAAATTAGGAATCTATTCAAATAAAAATTGTAGGTTTCTTAGTAAAGAGAATGAGACCTCAAAACAAGTGCTGGGAGTTTGTATGGTGGTACTGCATAAGTGAAAAAAGTGCTTGGGTGAAGATCTCATTACGAGTAAAGAGTTAAAATTTTGTTGTGTTAGCTCTATACTACAATTTATAAAGAAAAATAGGACTTTGGGAAATACTTTGATTTCATGAAAGTGACTTAAATGATCTGTAGGTCCAGTGCAAAATCACTCATTATGATGGTAATAAATTCAAGTCGTTTGTGTTCTAAAATCGCATTGGTGTTGTAATGAATGCGTTTCTTTTTCATGACGAAATGATTGCCTAAACAGATATATTTATTTTGTTAGCATCATCTACAACATAATCGACAACATTAACGCAACTGACCAATGCCAACATTGTCATTAGTCAGATAAAATTAGATCGTTGTCTTATTAAACTTACTTAAAGAGTTCTTAACATTAGAACGCGTACGACTAGTTTGATTTAAAACGACTTGTAGTCAAGTAATTGGCTTTCATTTAAATGAATTATATTGCCGAAAAATGCAGCAAATTTCAAATCCCAGTAGTGAAGTACATTGCCTTTAGGAAACCTGAAAATTGGCTTGCCCGAAGCAGACAAAAGAACTGTTGTGTACATAAACAAACTAACGAACATTCAATCTACATAAACGCTTCACCACAACCTGACACCCGATTACATACGAAGTAATCGGAAAGAAAGAAAACGAAGAAAAAAACCAAATTGCCTTAACTTAACATTATGGAGATGCCTTAATAAGCGTTTGATTAATAGCTTTTCAACATGTACGAACCACTGCACAAAGCAGAGCGCACTGCAGTTCGAACACTGAGACACTGACAGAAGGAGAACGGAACAGAGGCCGTTATAGGGAACGCTCTGCCACAGCAAAAGATTTTAATAGCTGAAGAATAAAATCAAATCTCTACAAATGCCGATGGTTTGAAAGCATGAATGATGCCACTTAGTTTAAATAAGTAAAAAATAAAACAAATAATTGACGTAACGCAAAAATAAAAGCAAACGTTTCAACGTTTGAACGTAACCATATTTCAACACAACCACTTCATTACATCGCAGCTCCCGTATCGAAGCGGCAGCAATTATGTACACAACGTGATGTGCGTTAACATTCACGTTTTGCTGTTGTTGCTGCTGTTGTTGTTGTTGTTGGTCTAATGCGAAACGAAATCGAAGTAGCTGTTGAAGTCGACTCGTTGGTGTATTAGTGGGTTGGCAACACTGAAATTGCGTTTGAAATTGTTTATTCAAATAAAAAAAAACGAATTCTGTTTAAAACCGTTGCGGCACTTTACTTTTTATCACGTGTTTGCGTTACGCAAATATTTGCGCGGCTCCTTGTCTTAACGCTTTAAACTTAAGTTTGTTGTTGCTATTTAATTGTTTACATTCCTGTTTTAATTTTTAATATATTTTTTTTTGCTCTGCAAAACGATTTAAGTTGTGCCAGCGAAATTGTCTTAACGCACAATTGACGTTCCTTTTAATGTTATAAAGTGTTAAATTTTTTAATATTAAAGAATCTCGAGTTTAATGTAAATAAAAAATAAAGCGGTAATATCAACAGATATATAGATGTCTGTTAAAAAGCATTGCAGAATGTTTAGTTCATAATACCTCAAAAAAAAATTTTAGAAGCAAATCTCAATTAAAGAGAAGCAACAGCACAAAATGTAGTTAGTTAAAAAAATTTGAGATCTGAGCTTTTGATGGACAGAGCGAACCAAACACCTGGACAACGTAATGCAAGTTTTGAAACAACTCTGTTCTTATAAATAAAAAAAATAACATGCAAAGCTTCATTTTTTTATAAGACTGGTAATTGAGAATTTATTTAAATAACATATATTGACTTTATTTTGGACTGGCAGTTTTATGGTTACCCAATGATTGATGTGTGTATGAAATCTAAGTTTTTTTAACGTTGTCAATTACCCAGCGCTTTGCAGAATTATAAATCTATCGGTAATGTGATGGATTATGGGTTAGGCATTGTGACCAGCTTGATTTATTGTGCACCCCTCAGTATTTAGAGATTTAGTATTTCGAGGAAACGAAACCAGCTCCTTCGGAAGAAGCTTTTGAAGGTCTTCATCCTCTAGTTGGTATGCACCTCAAAATTAACTGTTTGGCATCATCGATCCTCAATTTTTTTGAAATGAGGAAGGAGTGACGTTATGATGTTACGGTGACTGGCGAGTGCTATCGAACCATACTGGCTGAATTTTTGTTTTCAAATAGCAATCAGTTAAAAATTAAATATCGATGACATTTGGTTTCAACTAAACGGCGCCGTACAGACTTGCCATACAGCGCGCTTAACGATCGATTTATTGCGAAATTAATTTGGAGACAACTTTATTTTCAGACGTGGTCCTGTTAACTGGCCTCCTCATTCGTGCGATTTAACGCGCCTGGATTATTTTTTTACTCTTGAAGCATTGGAATCCAATATCATGCCACCATAGACGCCATGCGGCCACATTTATTGAAAAAAATAGTCGAAAATTGAACTGATCGAAAGGAGCATGTAACTTGTAGTCGCGGGGAATATATGAATATATGCCAGAAATCATATTCAAAAAAGAAATGCCATGAAATTATTTAACAGATTATAATAAAAAAATTTCATTCCAACAATATTTCTGTGTTGTATTATCATTTTAAGTTCATGCAGCTAAAAAAAACACCCTATATAAGAGATAGTTTGTGCAAATAGTTAGGTCACTTGTTTTCAGAACACGAAAGAAAGTACTTATTTCAACCAAGTATACTGATAAATGTTCTAATAGTTAGGAAAGTATTTTTCGATAAAATTTTACCGCTCTTAAACAATTCTGCAAGAAGGCTTTTTACATCTGCCACGTTTTGATTAATTGGTGGAAATTTAACACCGTCATTATTGATTAAGGGTTCTCAATATATTTGTTAAGAAATGAATTTTATGTTACCATTTCTAGGAAGCATATTGGGGAAATGCTCCCTAAATATTTTCAGTACATCCTAACAACTGTATTTTTTTTATGTTGTTGACATCACTTACGGTTCTCCACTTCCTTGGCC
>NW_024033850.1:0-6958 GCF_002237135.1 Teleopsis dalmanni | reverse complement strand
AAATAAGTGTGATTGCATTATATTTGGTTGGAAAATTACAACTAGCTATTGTGCTTGAGCTCAAATATCTCAATGTGAATAAAATGTTTGTGTATCGTACCTTAAATCGTTATAATAGCTCAGGCAGAGTCACCAAATGCTATAGTGGTGGACGAAAAAAAACCAGCAACATTGCCTAAAATGGTTCGGAAAGTGAAGGCTCGACTTAAACGAAATCCACGTCGTAGTACTAATCAAATGGCCAAAGAACCGATAATATCTGAACGAAGCATCTGACGCATTTTCCAAAATAAGCTCAAGGTAAAGCTTTAAAAGTTCCAAGGCACAAGATCTTGCACCAAAGCAACAAAAAGTTAGACTCGAATGAGCAAAGGAGTTGTTACGCTGGGCCAATTTGGAGAGCAAGTTGAGAACTAAAAAATAAGCCAGTTTCGATACGCTGAAGAAAGCTTTTATTCAGGAATAGGCCAAAATACTGGAAGATCACAGCCATAGTCAAGACAAAAGGTGGCCACATCAAGCTAGAGTGAATGGATTGTGAAATTTTAATTATTTTCACAAATTTTTGTAATTTGAATCAATAAAAAAACCTGATTTCTAGGAAGTCAATTGGAACGCATACACACTCGTATGTATAAAAACTGGTTAATACCTGCTGCCCAAAAACAAAAAAAAAATTATTACTATGTAGCAAAACGCAGTCTTAAGTTATACACTAACAATGCTATGTATTTTATCTGTTATGTAGGCTGATTTACAATTTTCGAAGATTTCGAATTCATGAAGGTCTTCCAGGAATGTAACGGAACAGAAGGGCGAGGCAAGAAATGATTGATTGTTAAGTGTTTTAAAGTATGGCTTGTGTAAGTTAGTAGGGTAGGTATGATAGTATGTACAATATTTATATCAATTGATTTAATGAAATACATTTTCTTTAATAAAATAAATTTTGTCGTCCTGAAAAGGACGGATTAATTGATAGTTAATTCTCCACGTATATGTATTCGTATTTTAATAAATAAAATAAAATAATTTAAGCCTTCTTTTCTGTTTTCTTTGGCAAAAGTACAGCCTGAATGTTTGGTAGTACACCACCTTGTGCAATTGTAACACCAGACAATAATTTGTTCAATTCTTCATCATTACGTATGGCCAACTGTAAATGACGAGGAATGATTCTTGTCTTCTTATTATCGCGTGCTGCATTGCCAGCCAATTCAAGAACTTCAGCAGCCAAATATTCCATAACGGCAGCTAAGTAGACTGGAGCACCTGCACCAACGCGTTCAGCATAATTGCCTTTACGCAATAATCGATGAATACGACCAACTGGAAATTGTAATCCAGCACGATTTGATCGTGACTTTGCCTTGCCTTTAACTTTACCACCTTTACCACGACCAGACATAGTTGAGTTGAGTTTCTAGTAGTTGAGATTTATAAAAATTGGATCTATTTTTTTTTAATGATGCCGACAAATTATCTCATATACTTTTTCTAAACGCAATTTAAAATAAAAAATTGCTTTAAACTTTCGTTTGAAAAATGTTTATATAGAAACGGAAATTGCCCCAAATCGACGATTGGACGATTGAAAGAAAAAAGGATTGAAAAAAAATAGATCCAATTTTTATAAATCTCAACTACTAGAAACTCAACTCAACTATGTCTGGTCGTGGTAAAGGTGGTAAAGTTAAAGGCAAGGCAAAGTCACGATCAAATCGTGCTGGATTACAATTTCCAGTTGGTCGTATTCATCGATTATTGCGTAAAGGCAATTATGCTGAACGCGTTGGTGCAGGTGCTCCAGTCTACTTAGCTGCCGTTATGGAATATTTGGCTGCTGAAGTTCTTGAATTGGCTGGCAATGCAGCACGCGATAATAAGAAGACAAGAATCATTCCTCGTCATTTACAGTTGGCCATACGTAATGATGAAGAATTGAACAAATTATTGTCTGGTGTTACAATTGCACAAGGTGGTGTACTACCAAACATTCAGGCTGTACTTTTGCCAAAGAAAACAGAAAAGAAGGCTTAAATTATTTTATTTTATTTATTAAAATACGAATACATATACGTGGAGAATTAACTATCAATTAATCCGTCCTTTTCAGGACGACAAAATTTATTTTATTAAAGAAAATGTATTTCATTAAATCAATTGATATAAATATTGTACATACTATCATACCTACCCTACTAACTTACACAAGCCATACTTTAAAACACTTAACAATCAATCATTTCTTGCCTCGCCCTTCTGTTCCGTTACATTCCTGGAAGACCTTCATGAAATCGAAATCTTCGAAAATTGTAAATCAGCCTACATAACAGATAAAATACATAGCATTGTTAGTGTATAACTTAAGACTGCGTTTTGCTACATAGTAATAATTTTTTTTTTGTTTTTGGGCAGCAGGTATTAACCAGTTTTTATACATACGAGTGTGTATGCGTTCCAATTGACTTCCTAGAAATCAGGTTTTTTTATTGATTCAAATTACAAAAATTTGTGAAAATAATTAAAATTTCACAATCCATTCACTCTAGCTTGATGTGGCCACCTTTTGTCTTGACTATGGCTGTGATCTTCCAGTATTTTGGCCTATTCCTGAATAAAAGCTTTCTTCAGCGTATCGAAACTAGCTTATTTTTTAGTTCTCAACTTGCTCTCCAAATTGGCCCAGCGTAACAACTCCTTTGCTCATTCGAGTTTAACTTTTTGTTGCTTTGGTGCAAGATCTTGTGCCTTGGAACTTTTAAAGCTTTACCTTGAGCTTATTTTGGAAAATGCGTCAGATGCTTCGTTCAGATATTATCGGTTCTTTGGCCATTTGATTAGTACTACGACGTGGATTTCGTTTAAGTCGAGCCTTCACTTTCCGAACCATTTTAGGCAATGTTGCTGTTTTTTTTTCGTCCACCACTATAGCATTTGGTGACTCTGCCTGAGCTATTATAACGATTTAAGGTACGATACACAAACATTTTATTCACATTGAGATATTTGAGCTCAAGCACAATAGCTAGTTGTAATTTTCCAACCAAATATAATGCAATCACACTTATTTTTTAATTCCATTTCGAATAATATTAGTTCTATAAAACTTAGACGCAAATGCTTGTGGTAATTTGTAAACAATATAAATAGCTGTCATTCATATGAATTTGACGTAGTTGGCAATATCAGTTTGACAAACATATCTCTGTGTAATTTGTAACACTTCAATCGCCTAACCCTTTATATTATTAAGAATTTTTTAATATTTATCATAGATTCGCGTATCAGTAAATAGATACATAAATCTTCGCAGGTAGTATAATCTAAGTTACAATAATATTAATATTATATTTGTTACTAATAAAAATGTACAAAACAAATAACGTTGCCAGGTCAATAGCATAAAGTTTCATAATTACCTTTTTGAAATCAAGAAACTAATAATTTTGTGCCAAATATTTGTATTTATTATTAAATAAATGTGATACAATTATTAAAAAACATTAATATTCATAATATAAAGAAGGAAACATATAAAAAATAATTATTTTTCTTTTAAAAGTTTTAAAATTTATTTATTTATTTACTAAACATCTTATAAAATTTTCAAAATGGTAACACCTAATTTATCTCATTAGAAATTCTGGTATGTACCAACAATCGCTGCCATACCGACATAATTGACTATTTCCCCTAAATATACTCGAACTCGCACACGGCCTAAATGTTTACTATTATTATCATAGTTACTATTTCAATATTTTGGTATTGTAATATTTATTATTATAGATAAATTATTTAAAGGTAGAGTTTTTAAAATTTGTATCTGAATTAGTTTTATAAAATATTCTATATTTTATAAAAGATTTATGGCAGTAGATGGAAAACATCCGAAGCCACTGTGTGAGTCTTGAACCTACTAAAACTAGCTCTTAGGAATGACTATGGAAGATTGCAGCCGCAAGTTTATATATATACTTCAGTATCTATTTAAATGTTATCCATATCCATGTTAGTTTATAAAAAAATTCATCTTAAATTTTAACATTTTATGTCGTATATCACTCCTTATAAAAATGTTAGAATACGCACATCTAATTTTAATTTTATTTTAATTATAAAGTAATAAAAAGAACATTTTTTTTAAATATACATATTTAATAAAATACTTATAATAGTCAAAGTTAAATGATTAAATTATAATTATAAAAGAAAAAGTAAAATGATTTCATTCTTATATATTTTTAATCATGTATGTAGATATAATTTTTTTTTATGAATTCTATTAAGTAGGATACGTACAGTTGTTATATTCGAATGATATTGAAAACTATAAATTTAATTGCTGATATGTTATTAATAACGTTTATATATAATAATTTTTCACATGATTAAAAATTATTTAAAACTTGTAATAAAATTTTAAAAATAATACGTATAGAAAATCTTAAAACATATTTTAAAGTAAACGAATTCAATGTAACATGTTAACATTATGGATGGATATCTAATCTCAAATAGACACTATTTGATATAATTAAAAGTGATAATCTTATATTCTAATTAAAATACAATATATTTATTTATAATTATTTCTATTAGTGCTTTAAAATTTTAAACTTTTATATAAATTGAGTTAATATTTCAAAATAGGATAAAACATAAGCATTCAAAATGTTAAAACTGACGTTTTTATGCATCTCGTGTTTTATTAAATTTGCATTTATAAATATATGAAATATATAAAACCATATATATAATTTAACAGAGAATTGAATAAACTATTTAATAAATAATTTAATATATAAATTATACAAAAGATAACTTTAAAATATTCTAATTTATTAACAAGTTCAACTATAGATTTACAAAATTTAAAGTTTAAACCAATTTTTATATATTTTATATAATTATAATTAGTATAAAAATGAATGTAATAAAATATTCAATATCTTCTTTACTTAATTTGATTTAAATAATTGTGTTTAATTTACTTGGTCTATTTAAAATTAATAATAAATGTTGAAAAATTTTTTCAAACTCAGTAGAAATATGTATTAATGAAAAATTTTTATAAATGCGCTCTTCTCGGCGCTTCGTACAAAGTGAGCTAAGCTACCATAAAAATGCGAAAAAATATTCATAAGTAAGAATATTACGGAATATTAAAAAGCAAATATGTCTGAAGCTGTTGCCGTTGCAAATACAGATTCTCCAAAGGAGGTAACTGCCGTTCCTGAAAAGAAAGTTGCTGTTAAAAAGGCAACAAAAGTAAAAAAACCTTCTGCAGCTCCATCTCATCCATCAACACAACAAATGGTTGATGCATCTATCAAGAACTTGAAGGAACGCAGCGGATCTTCATTGTTGGCAATTAAAAAGTATATAAGTGCCACATATAAATGTGATGCCCAGAAATTGGCTCCATTTATTAAAAAATATTTGAAAACTGCTGTAGCTAATGGCAAATTGATACAAACAAAAGGAAAAGGTGCATCTGGTTCATTTAAATTATCAGCTGCTGCTGCTAAGTCTCCTAAATCGTCTGTCGAGGGTAAGAAAAAGAAGGTGCCATCAGGTGTTACGAAGAAGAAGGTTACTGCATCATCTGCAGGTACTAAAAAGTCAAAGGCAAAGGTATCTGGAGAGAAAAAACCTAAGAAATCTGCGGCAGCTAAGAAGAGTGTTGAAAAGAAAAAAACTGAAAAAGCTAAAGTTAAAAGTGTTAAAAAGATTGGATCTGTTAAGGCTAAGCCAGCTAAACCAAAGTCTACTTCTACAAAAGCTAAAGCGGCCGCAAAACCTAAAAAAACTGCCGTTAAAAAAACATCAGTCAAGAAAACTGCTGCAAAAAAATAATTTTAAAAATCAAACTTTAAATTCATCAAAACAGCCCTTTTTAGGGCTACAAAATATGTGTAAAAAGAAGATTCATTATTTATTTATTTATTTTATAAAATGTTTTAGTATATGGTATACCTATTGCGTTTATTAATGACCGGTCACTAAAGATTGAATAATCACCTATCGAAGTTAGGAATTCAATCCAACTCAGACTGCAGATACTGTAGAGAAGAGAGAAACTGTATACCATGTGCTTGGGTAGTGTCCACTGATGCACAAACGGAATAAACACCTAGGAGGGTATTTCATGGATCATAAATATTCAAGACTAGGACTTTATATTGTCTTTCATTAAAGAAAACGGACTTGGAGAAACATTCTAACCCGAGTAATGGGCACAATATACCTTGTCATAGTGCACGATCATTTCTTTTAATAATACCTCATGAATAATATGAAGAGATTCTTTTATTCTGTAATGCGCTATAAATTTAATCTCTAATAAGCAAACAAAAATTCTTTATGCATTTAAAAAAATTATATTCTCTTATTTAGACATTATGTGCAATACTTCACATCATTCTTAAGTTAATAAATATTTATCTTATTCTATTATATTTAATATCCAATTATTTATTTATTATAGTAATGACCATAAAATATTATATATCAAAATATGTCATTTATTTGATGAAATACTCACTTGTATATATTTTATTCACTTAATTTCATTTTTAAATTCTATTTTAAATAAATAAAAATAGTGGTTTATGCTAATTTTATTTATTATTATATAATGCTTCTAATTACACTTGTTAATTTATAACTAACACACCACACTCGGTACTCACTTGCAAGACGCTGCAAATTACTTAAAGATAATTTTAAAATATTCTAATTTATTTCAATAACAAGTTCTTTTATTTCTTTTCTTTATATAATATTGTCATAATTCACTTAATTCATATACGAATTTTTTTCACTTTCATTTTCCCCGCAATCATTTTGCTTGTTGAACACTTGGATTTGGATTAAGATTAAGAGTCAGATTCAGTGTGAGATTTGAATTCACTAAAACCACCTCTTAGGAATGAATGGAGAAAATTTTCAC
>NW_024033849.1:0-6960 GCF_002237135.1 Teleopsis dalmanni | reverse complement strand
ACAAAGAATTATATTAAATCTTGTGTTGAATGTGCGTATAATAAACAGCCAGGGGGGAAAAGGGAAGGAATTTACCATTTCGAAAAAATAGAACCTGTACCATTCAAGACCATACATATGGATCACTTAGGACCATTTCCTAAAAGTGTGAAACGAAATGAATATCTACTCGTTATAGTAGATGCTTTTACGAAATTTACCGTACTAAAGCCAGTTAAAAGTACCGCGACAAAGCACGTACTCAGCGCATTAAATGAAGTTATAAGTTACTGTGGAATGCCAACGAAAATAATTACTGATCGAGGGACTGCGTTCACAGCGAAAGATTTAATAGGGACCTAAGTACCCCTGATTTCAGGCAGAAGCTTTTAAGGGTAAGTCATATGTGAGTTCCTGATAAGCATTTTCTTTGTACTCTTTTACACATATAAAAATTACATAGATATAAAAATTTTTTTAATAGTTTTGTATATTCAAATATATAAGGAAATATATCTATAAATGCGATAGCCTTTCGATTTAATTAACTACATACACCTTCACTTGTGTTTTCTGAATAAAAATTCACATAATTTCATGTTATTATTGTAAGATTATTTTTCAAAATTAACTACTATATCACAATTTTATTTTTTTATTAAGCAAAATACTATAAATTTGTTTTTAATTTTGTTTTTAAATTTTAATTTTTTACATGTAAAGATATTATATAATATTTATAATTAGCCAGTACAATTATCTAGTCCCAGATTTTTATATCATATTGAACATATTTTTAGTATATTATTTAAAAAAGACAATTTCTTTTCTATTAAATTATTGTTATTATTATTTCAATTCTTAAAAATAATAAATTATGAGTACAACTTGTACTTCTTTTAATTAAACCCAGCTAATATTCTTAAATACTTTAATATTTATTAATAAATATATTTTATAAATATGATGGTAAATTAAAAATTTTTCAATATTTCATAAATACTTTTTTATTAAATTGCATATAAAAATATTCCTGCTTAAAAAATTCATATAAATCTAATCATACAGTAATGTATGTAAATGAATAATACGCATCATTCACCTCATACATTTGAAGCGAATGCGCGTACATCCTCACCCATCAACAGATTTATCGCTACTGATCATTTCATCGCTGCTGATCAGAAATGCATGCAAATTAAAAATACGTACATTCATCACATAAATTTACAGCGAATGCGCGTACACCCTCAGCAATCAATAGATTTTTCAGGACTTAATTTGAAAAATTTGCCAATGCAGAGAAATATAATTCATCATTCACCACTTGAGTGTTGCCGTATAAAAAAGTAAATTGGTAGTAGCTTCGGTCTTTATTATTAATTACACATCATAACAGCATTTAATGATATTATTTCAATATTATATTAGAAATAATGTTTTATACGCTCAAAAAATATTTAAGAAAATATAAATCATTAAATAAAAGTTTGTTGCCGAACATAATAAGTCAAAATAATTAAAAATTTATATGAAAAAATTAATTAAAATTATGAATTTGCTGAATACATATTACATGATTAAGCAAACTAAACTGATTAAAATTGACTGATTTAAATGTTTATATATTAATTTATATATTTATTTATCATATATTTATGTTGTTACAATATATATTCTGTTTATGTGATGTGATATTATTAACCAAATAAGGTACGCACTAGTTTTTTATATTATTAAAAGGAAGCCTATGATAAGCAAGCAGTAAGAAATTAATTAATATATATATTTTTTGAGCATATAAAACATTATTTCTAATATAATATTGAAATAATATCATTAAATGCTGTTATGATGTGTAATTAATAATAAAAACCGAAGCTACTACCAATTTACTTTTTTATACGGCAACACTCAAGTGGTGAATGATGAATTATATTTCTCTGCATAGGCAAATTTTTCAAATTTAGTCCTGAAAAATCTATTGATTGGTGAGGGTGTACGCGCATTCGCTGTAAATTTATGTGATGAATGTACGTATTTTTAATTTGCATGCATTTCTAACTGATCAGTTGCGATAAATCTGTTGATGGGTGAGGAGGCACGCGCATTCACTTCAAATGTATGTGGTGAATGATGCGTATTATTCATTTACATACATTACTGTATGATTAGATTTATATGAATTTTTTAAGTAGGAATATTTTTATATATTTTTATTTAAGAATATTAGTTGGGTTTAATTAAAAGAAGTACAAGTTGTACTCATAATTTATTATTTTTAAGAATTAAAATAATAATAACAATAATTTAATATATATACAAATTTATTAAAGGCATTTGTTTGAAACAATATATATTGTTTGCGTACATAAGGAATAATATTTAAATAAAAGAAATTGTCTTTTTTGAATAATATACTAAAAATATGTTCAATATGATATTAAAATCTGAGACTAGATAATTATAAACATATATACATATATATTAAACTTTATTGCCATGCATCACTTTTATAGAAAATGCACTTGCGATATAACCGAAAATAATTGTTTAAGATTACCGGATTAAAAATGCATTAAAGCCGTTAAACGAAAAAAACTTTAAGAAAATATCATATCAAAATTTTTTATAATAAAATAATATGTTTTTTATAATACACAGTTCTTATTCCAGAAAAAGAATAATTTTTAAAAAAAATGTTATATTAAGGCAATTTAATTATTGTTGAAAATAAAACAGAAAACAACAAAATATTAATAACGCAAAATAAGCAACCTCAATTTTTGACAAAAATTGTCAAAAATTTATATTTTCTAATTTCAAGCAGTCCCAAGAAATATACGATTTAATTCAATTCAGTGTTTTTAACATGAACAAATGAAATAGAAAAATTTGTTAATTAGAAAACATATTAAAAGTTATTTTATTACATAAAAATATTTTATAATAATTTGTTACCGGGCTAATTGGTCAAATTTTAATATAAATAAAAAGACACTAATTTATTATTTATATTTAAAAATCGTTTATATTTTATTTCCGATATTTCGACTATCTTCGATAGTCATCTTCAGGGAAAACTACACAAAATATAGGATGTTCACATTTTTATAGCGGATTATAAAGAAAAATCATACAATAAATACAATAATAATGATGACAACAAGAGAAAAAACAATAATAAAAATACAAAAGAAAAATTAAAATTATAAAAAAAATTTATAAAAAAAACAAAAAAAGCTTTACAAACATCCTGTGTCATTTGTTTATAATATTCCTATAAGCCTGAGCACAGTTGTCCGTATCAGTTTTATAATTAAGTCTTATATTATTGGGCACTTGAAGTATTGAGAGCATTTCTAGAAAGTACCTCTTATTATGGTTCCTTTCTTCATATAAAATTTTTGCCTTATCAAAATCAGGTTCATGTTTATGCTCCATACAATGTACAGCCAATGCTGTATTGGCTTCAGCACCACTTTTATTTTTTAAACTGTGTTTATGTCCAGCCATCCTTGTCCTAAGCTTATTTTTAGTCGTACCTATATATATTTTGTTACATACATTGTACCCGTCACCTTTACAATTCAGCTGGTACACTACATTAGATTTGTCTTTATTATTAATTTTAGTTTTCGTATTGCTATATAATTTAGCTATTGTGTTTGTTGCCTTATGAGTAATTTTATAACGTTCCTTGTCATATATACTAGAATTCATTATTTGGTTTGACAATTTTGGAACATAATCAATGGATTTATATGTTTTTTTGTCATTATTATTGTTAGGTTGGAGCTTTTTAAAGGTCTTATTAAGCATCATATTAATAATCCTTACGGGGAAGTCATTCTTTATTAAAATATCACGCACTATGTTCTTTTGTTCATTATGGAAAATTTTGTCACTCAGTACTAGAACTCTTCTAATAAAATTGGATGCTGTATTTAAAATCACGTGTTTAGGATGATTGGAATTATAGTTAATTAATCTTCCTGACGCTGAAGACTTTTTATACCATTGAAAGTGAATTTGGTTATTATGTCTAATTAATTCAACATCTAAATAAGGAAGCCTGTTATTCTTTTCTTCTTCTATGGTGAATTTTAAATTTGTGTGAAAAGAATTCAAAATTTGAAGTATTTGAGTTATTTTATTTCTGCGTATTATCGCGAAGATATCATCTACATACTTCGTTAATAATCTTGGTTTATATTCCTGGTCATCCACACACTTTTCCAATAATTCTTCCATCACGATATCTGCTATAATGGGTGATAACGGTGAGCCCATTGGCATGCCTTTACGTTGTTTATAAATTTTGTTGTCTAGCATGAAGTAATTATTTTCTTTAAGACAGAAATTTAAAATTTCGAAGAAAAGTGATTTAGTAATCTTAGTAAATGTCTTAATTATATTCCACTTCTTTTCCAAAATTTTAATGGCTAGTTCAACCGGTATATTCGGAAATAAGGATACTACATCAAAGGATACCATTATTTCATCATCGAATATATATGAATTACTGACCTTATTTTTGAAATCAATTGAGTCTTTAACATTATAAACCGAATGTATGGTCAGATTTTTTAAAATTGACGCTATATATCGACACAATTCGTATTATGGTGAGTTCACTGAAGAGCAAATAGGCCTAAGTGGCATATTTTCCTTATGTAATTTAGGTAACCCATATATTCTAGGTGGGTTGGCTGTATATGTACATAATTTTAGTTTTTCTATTTTATTTATTATTTGATTATCAAAAAGTTTTGTGACTATTGTATTATTTTTAGTTTGTAACGTGGAAGTTGGATCTCTTCTGAGTATTCGGTATGTCATAATATCATTTACTATATTTTTAATTTCTTTGTCATAATGTTCTTTTTTTATAGCAACTGTTTTGTTGCCTTTATCAGATTTAAGTATTAAAATGTTTTTATTCAGTTTTAAAAATTTTTTCGCTTGTTCCACTGTGCGCAATATGTATTTTTCCATAGGAGAATGTGTTATTTGTCTTTTATACCTTTCAACCATACCGATAAGTTGTGTTCTCGCTATTTCTTGCTCTTCTTTATTTTCTAAAGTATTAATGCAGTCTTCTCCATCTGTTAAATACTTAAGAAGTGGAAAGCTTTTTTTAGAAAGAGGTAGGGAGAAATTAGAACCGAGAGAGAGAAGCCACTGCACATCAGCTGGGAATTCTATATCAGTTTTGTTTATAAACCAGTCTTCTTTTATGTTTATGTCAAGCGATTTTATTAATTTAAGTTTTAATTTTTCAAATTTTTGATCCAATGAATTAGATTTTTTTGTTATTAATTTATTGTAAAGGATTTGTTCATTGTAAATAAAGTTCATATAATCATTTTGGCACACTAAATTTTGAATTATATTTTCTGTTACCGTGATATTTTTATTATTTTGTTTAAGAAGAATATGCTTCTGTGATATTATAAGATTAAGTAATTTTTTTTGGAATGTATTAATATGTTTATTCAGAGTGTTTTTGATACTTGGCAAAAATGTTTTTTTAATTTTAAATATGTCACTTACATGGTGATTTGAATTTTTTATGAAATTTGGAATAATGTCATAATGTCTGCATTTGGTCAAGAATTTTATATCAGACAATATAATTGCATTTTTCTTTTTAAGTCCACTATATTTTTTAAAACATTTTGTTGGTATTTTCATTATATTTTGTTTTCAATGCGCTGTAAGACGTCATTTTTGATTATTACAAATTTTATTGTTTTTAATAAACTTTGTTTTTATTTACGGCGTGCCCTCCGTTTTTTTATAAATATTAAATACTTATATTTGTGACCAAAAATTATTATTATAATAATTTGTTACCGGGCTAATTGGTCAAATTTTAATATAAATAAAAAGACACTAATTTATTATTTATATTTAAAAATCGTTTATATTTTATTTCCGATATTTCGACTATCTTCAATAGTCATCTTCAGGGAAAACTACACAAAATATAGGATGTTCACATTTTTATAGCGGATTATAAAGAAAAATCATACAATAAATACAATAATAATGATGACAACAAGAGAAAAAACAACAATAAAAATACAAAAGAAAAATTAAAATTATAAAAAAAATTTATAAAAAAAAAACAAAAAAAGCTTTACAAACATCCTGTGTCATTTGTTTTTAATATTCCTATAAGCCTGAGCACAGTTGTCCGTATCAGTTTTATAATTAAGTCTTATATTATTGGGCACTTGAAGTATTGAGAGCATTTCTAGAAAGTACCTCTTATTATGGTTCCTTTCTTCATATAAAATTTTTGCCTTATCAAAATCAGGTTCATGTTTATGCTCCATACAATGCACAGCCAATGCTGTATTGGCTTCAGCACCACTTTTATTTTTTAAACTGTGTTTATGTCCAGCCATCCTTGTCCTAAGCTTATTTTTAGTCGTACCTATATATATTTTGTTACATACATTGTACCCGTCACCTTTACAATTCAGCTGGTACACTACATTAGATTTGTCTTTATTATTAATTTTAGTTTTCGTATTGCTATATAATTTAGCTATTATGTTTGTTGCCTTATGAGTAATTTTATAACGTTCCTTGTCATATATACTAGAATTCATTATTTGGTTTGACAATTTCTGAACATAATCAATGGATTTATATATTTTTTTGTCATTATTATTGTTAGGTTGGAGCTTTTTAAAGGTCTTATTAAGCATCATATTAATAATCCTTACGGGGAAGTCATTCTTTATTAAAATATCACGCACTATGTTCTTTTGTTCATTATGGAAAATTTTGTCACCCAGTACTAGAACTCTTCTAATAAAATTGGATGCTGTATTTAAAATCACGTGTTTAGGATGATTGGAATTATAGTTAATTAATCTTCCTGACGCTGAAGACTTTTTATACCACTGAAAGTGAATTTGGTTATTATGTCTAATTAATTCAACATCTAAATAAGGAAGCCTGTTA
>NW_024033848.1:0-6963 GCF_002237135.1 Teleopsis dalmanni | reverse complement strand
ACCAAAAACAGATAAAGAGTGTAGAATTAAACATTGTTTTTTTTTAAGTAATAAGTGTAATGCAGAGATATGGTTTGGTATTTTTCTTTTGATTAATTATTTATTGTTATTGGTTGAGTGGGGACACGTAATTGTTTTGTTTTTATCTCTCATAAATGGAAAAGGAAATCGAACATTTACAACAGGTGCTTAGAGTATTTAAAAGATATTTAGAATCGGCAAGAGTACACGCTTGGGAAAAATTAATTGAACTTAATCCAGATAAGGAATTTGTTCAATTAACAAAAGACCATATTAGACATAACAGGTTAACGAGGGTTGAAGAACTTGAATACATAAAGGAAAATATAGAGAGTGTGGAAGGGATAAGGTCTAAAGAATTGACGAACGTTATTGAAGAATTGTCAGATGCTAAAAAGGGTTTGGAACATAAGTGTAAGCAACTAAGTTCACGCACGGAAGAACTAACATCTTTATTGCAAGACGCGGAAGATCAGACGGCAATTTTGGAGAACGTTTTAAAAAACCAGGGAAAAACGGAACAGGACATCAGTATAATCTTGGACTCAGAAGGTACAGAACACATTAGGGAAAACGAAATTAAAAAGCTAACAGCACAAATTGGTGATTTAAAGAAAGAACTAGCGAAGTGCGGACAAACAAAACAGTTACTGAGAACAATGGTGGAAACAAACCAAAACGAGAAAAAAGTTATGGCGTCGATTACGGCAATCATGGAAATAGTAACCAAGGTGGTACCATATTTCACGGGCACAGAAGGACCCGATCTACGGAGTGAAGTACACAAGTTTATTGCGGGTTGTGAACTGGTACAACAAGCACTACCGCAAGAGGGAGCAAAGTATGTCGTAAGCTGCATAAAACAAAGATTAGTGGGTGTAGCTTACGAGAATATCGCGAGCAGACCATTCAACACAGTAAATGAATTGTGTGAGGCGGTTAAACGTACATACCTCAGGAAACGTACATTGGAGCACATAAGGAATGATCTAACTAGTACCAAACAAAGACAGAATGAGTCGGCGAATTCATTTGGAGATAAACTGGAGGCGTTACTACATGAAGCCGAACAACATATAAGAAATCAAGGAGGTGAGAGTGAAATTCTGTCACAGTTAGGAGAATACAGGCGACTAACAGTACGTTGTTTTATTAAGGGTTTGAAAGACAATAGTTTAAAACATATGTTTATTGGGTTAGAGAATGATCCTATCCAGAAACTAATTTTTATTGCAGAATCAGCCGAAGCATTATTGGGTGAATCACGTTCAAATATAAACATGTCCACCACGGAGAATCGAACAGAAATGAAATGTACGTTTTGTAAACAAGACGGACATGGATGGGCATACTGCCCAGAAAGACAAAATACGCCATACTGTACAAATTGTGGAGTATATGGGCATGAAAATGGACCCAAATGTAGAGAACATCCTATGGAGACAGTAAAACAAGAAAAATCGGCCTGCAATTTCTGCAAGAAGACGAGACACGATACAAAGGATTGTTTCAGTAGACTAAACAAATTGTATTGTACTTCTTGTGGAGTGAGAGGATATGAACAGAATAAATTTTGTAAATTGGGACATACAGGACGTGGGAACCAAAATAACTACAGTAATGTGAGACATGAGGGGACTGGCAAAACCATGCAGTACATTTAAATCACAGTAATCCAAACTTTAGCAGACCAAGTGGAAGACCTTTGAGTGCAAATCTTAGATGTTTTAGGTGCGGCAAAGAAGGACATTTTGCAAAAACTTGCAGAATAACAGTACCAAACCCGTCGGGAAACTTCAACCGGCCCAGTCTAAGACATTAGACTGGACTGCCGTAAATTCAAAAAATAAATGTCAATTTAATTTAGGACCTGCACGAATAACTAAAAGTAACAGCAACAACAATGTTCAGAACCGAACGAATACAAATAATAAGATGAAGAATTTAGGAGCCAAAGCGATTAATTCAAAGAATCATGGTATAATCACGATAAAACATAAGGAAGTGCAAGAAAATTTGACCAACCAAATAGGGTTTAAAAATTCAGAGGAAAAAATTAGTTATTTGAAAAAGCCGGAATTGAATAATATAGTGTTGAGGGTGAACAAATATATGTTCAGTATTTGGACATGTATAGTTACATTACTGATTTCGTATTGTTCAATACTATCGGATTACTGGAAAGAAAAATCAGAGTGGGTGTTTGAACAAATAGAAGTACTACGGGCAAAAGGAGCGAGTTACAATGCCAAAGGTAGCAGTAGTCAATCGTTTGATGATGCCTATGTAGAAGTACTTTGCGAACGTGCAGTGGGGAACAAACTTCGACTTTTAGTTGACTCGGGAGCAGACACAAGCCTAATAAAAACAGAGGCGTTAATCAATTTAAAAGATATAAACACCAAAGACACAAAGGGTCTTACGGGAGCTTTTGGAGGCAATATAAGTACATTGGGTACGGTCAATATTGAACATCGAAAATTTCCAGCTCTACAATTCAAAATGCATGTAGTGCCAGTAGGTAGCCAGTTACCAGCAGACGGACTTCTAGGTCGAGATGAACTGTGGAACCGGTCTACTACAGACACAATTAAAAAGGTTTTAAAATTTTTTAAGAATAAAGAGGAATTAGCTACTTTACCACTGGTAAGCATTGTAGATCATGGTCGGATTTGTATAGCAGAAAGCATGACAATCCCAGGTAGATCAACAATGATTATTCCAGTAAAAGTAGTGCCTAAAGAAGGAACACTCGTAATACATAAAAAGGAAATAGTTAGAAATGTCTATTCAGGTGAATGTTTAACAGAAGTAAAAAACGGAATAGGTTTTGTAAGAATTTTGAATGCAAACAACTATGCAGTTGAAATGAATAGTGAAATTAAATTAAAGGGCAGTGATATGAATGAGTACTATGAGTACAATGTCCCTAATGTTAATTTAAACAAAGAAGTAAACTTACAGGAAAGATACGGAAAATTACTGAAATTAATAAGATTGGATGAGCGTTTAAACAATGAAGAAAGACGGTTAATTACGCAGATAATTAAGGAATATAACGATGTATTTCACTTACCAGAAGATAAACTGTCCTACACATCAGTATTGGCACACGAAATTCCAACAAGTCATGATCAAATACCGGTAAATCAACGACAATATAGATTACCAGAAGCACATAAGGAAGAAATTAATAAGCAAGTTAGTGAAATGCTGGATGAAGGGATAATAACAAGGAGTAAATCACCATGGAACTCTCCTATCATACTTGTACCAAAAAGGTCAGGTATAGATGGGGAAAAGAAATGGCGTCTCGTGGTTGATTTTAGAAAAATAAATGAAAAAACAATTAAACAGGTGTTTCCAATTCCTAGAATTGATGAAATTTTAGACCAACTAGGATGCAGTAGATATTTCTCAACGCTGGATTTGGCTAGTGGCTATCACCAGGTGATGGTAGACAGTAAAGACAGGGAGAAAACGGCATTTAGCATAGGCCTAGGACATTTTGAATTTCTTCGAATGCCATTTGGTTTAACAGGAGCACCCGCAACTTTTCAGCGAATTATGAATAGTATTTTAACAGGGTTACAAGGGATAGATTGTTTCGTCTATCTCGACGATATTGTTATCTACGGAAGGAATGTAAACGAACACGACCAAAGGTTAAAGAGAGTATTACAAGCACTGAAAGAAAATAATTTAAAATTACAAACGGAGAAATGTCAGTTTTTAAGACGAGAAGTCGTATACCTTGGGCATAAATGTTCGGACAAAGGAGTAATTCCAGATCCAGACAAAACCAAGTGTGTTAAGTCTATCCCAGCACCTCGAAATGTTAAGGAACTGCAATCATTTTTGGGACTTGTGAATTATTATAGGAAATTTATCCCACAAGCAGCGAGTGTGTGTTTACCACTTAATAAATTACGAAGGAAAGGAGAAAAGTTCGAATGGAACGACAGTTGCCAAGAAGCAATGATTAGGCTGAAGGCTGCAATAACGAAGCCTCCTATACTTCAATATCCAGATTTCTCAAAACCTTTTGTTTTAACAACCGACGCTAGTAATGAAGCGTTAGGTGCAGTCTTGTCTCAGGGAGAAGTAGGTTCTGATTTACCACTTTATTTCGCAAGCCGTGCTCTGAGTAATACGGAGAAAAGATATTCAACTATAGAAAAGGAATTTCTTGCGATAGTTTGGGCAACTAGGAATTTTAGGTCTTACTTATTGGGAAGACATTTTAAAATATTTACTGACCATAAGCCATTAAGAGGTATAGCAAATCTTAAAGACCAAGACACACGTTTGGGAAGATTCCGATTGAAATTGTTGGAATACGATTTTGAAATTTTGTACAAACCAGGAAAAACAAACAAAAACGCGGATGCTCTGAGTCGGCTACCAATAGCAGTAGTTACGAGAGGAAATAAAAGAGAAACAAATCTGAAGGAAAACAAAAATAAAATGGAACAAAATGAAATAGAAGAAGTGGAAGATATAAAGGACCAGACGAAAGAAGATTACGCGGTATTTCTAACCAATAAAAGAGATATCCAAGAAGTGTTAAAGAAATTCCACGACTCACCTATCGGAGGACATCAAGGGGCTGTTAAAACGTATTTTCGAATACGAAAACAGTTTAAATGGGCAGGCATGCAAAGACAGATAAAAGACTACGTCGGAACATGTCAACAATGCCAGAAAAACAAGAGCTCTAGGGTAGAGAAAATGCCAATGGTTTTGACGGATACCCCTCAAAGACCATTCGACAAAGTGTTTATGGATATTGTAGGCCCACTACCTACTACAGAGAGTGGGAATAAACTAATTTTAACATTTCAGGATGATTTTTCTAAGTATTTGGTATGTACAGCATTACAGGATGGGGAAGCTACGACAGTAGCAAGGAAATTCTTTAACGAAATAATTTCAAAATTCAATATACCAAAAGTTCTAGTGACTGACAATGGGACTAATTTCACATCAAAATTATTCAAAGAAACCTGCAAAATTCTTGGTGTTAAAAAGATACAAACTACTCCATATCATCCACAGGCAAATGGTTCTTTGGAAAGAAGTCATCGTCCTTTAGCGGAATTTTTAAGAAGTTTCGTTAAATTGGATGGATCCAACTGGGATGAGTGGTTGCATCATGCGATGCATGTTCATAATAACACAGTGCATTCTGCAACAAAGCAGACACCATCGAAAACACTATTTGAGTTCGAATTCGTGATTCCTGTAACACTAAAAAGAAAACCAACACCACTATACAACCACGACGATTTTTCAAAAATTTTGAAATATCAAATTCAACGCTCATACGACGTGGTTCGAAAAAATCAGGAGTTGGTGAAACTTAAAGCAAAGATCAACTATGACAAGAATTCTAAAAATAGAATGTTTAAAGTAGGAGATAGGGTATGGTTGAAGAATACAAGTAGAAGAAATAAGTTTTCACCTATTTGGGTGGGACCTTTCCCAATAACAGAAATTACTAGTCCAGTAAATGCTAAGATTATAATTTCAGGAAAGGAAAAAATATTTCACAACAATCTATTTAAATTACATAAAAGATAGACAAAATTATAACTATTAACGAGTTTTTTTAAATTTAGTCTTTAGTGACGGTATTCTCCGTTTTAATTTTTAGGAGTTGTAGGTTTACAATTAGGAGATGAAGGTTTCTGTTTTTCCGGGGGGAAAAGTCAAAAAAAAATGAAACTAGAAAACTGAAATAAATATTTTTTGTTTGGCTATTTTCATTATTTATTATAATCCAAATAAATTTTTGACTAATAAGTAGTTTATAATAACAATCATAATAAACAACAGAACGCAATAATAAAGAGATTTACAAATTTCAATTATCAAGAGTAAACATTTCTTAAAATATTTTAATAAGAATAAACTTTTTGACTAATAAGTAGTTTATAATAAGAATCATAATAAAGAACTTTACAAATTTTAAGAGTAAACATTTCTTAAAATATTTTAATAAGAATAAATTTTTAGAGTAAAAATGTCTGGAAATATTTTTTGACGTATACAAATTGTTATTTTTTTTTAATATAATACATATAAGAATAATTTTATGAAAAAATTAAAATGTAATTTTAAGATTTTAAAATTTAAATGAAAAATTTAAAATGTAAACCTAAATTTGATGCAAGTTTAATATAGACCGTTAGATATGTAACATTGTATGCCACAATGTTCTTCATAGGGGGAAGGAATGTTGTGAGTTAAATATTTATTTTATTTAATTTCACGGGTTTTGGCAGTTTTTCCGTTAGGTAGTGTGTACGATCTTAGGTGATCGTACATTTTCCCTAAAAATAGTCAAGGTTATTTGCATCTGGGCAGTTATTGACTAGAACCAAAGCATCAGACCGTCAGTTCGACGATAAGAAATGCTGAGTTTTGGTATTTGGTTAGTAATTGGTGTCACAGGATGTAAGTAACTTTGAAAATGTAAATACGGAAGAATTGCAAAAATATGTAGAGCATTCTTATTAATAATAAAAACTTTGCAAATTTAGCAAAGTAAATTATGAAACTATGGAAAAGCCCAATTAGGTAACTAATGTAATTTGAAGGTCATATATTGGATTTTTGCATCAAATTTAGGTATATAAGATAGAATTAAAAACACAAAAAAGGGGAGTTGAGTTTTGGTGTGATGACTGAGACGCTGATGCGTAAAACAGTTGTGTGGAATTAATCTTGCAAATAAAACTCAAGTACGAAGGGTTTTATTAGTAACTAAGGACGTGTTAATATTTGAAATATAACTTTAGTGTATTTTAAAGTTAAATAAGTTGTTTAAAACTGATAATTAAACTTTTAAAAGTGTAAAATTAGTTATAAACTTTTATACTAAGGAAATTGGAAAATAAAAAGGAAAATTGTATACAACAGAAAACAACTGAAATAACA
>NW_024033847.1:0-6966 GCF_002237135.1 Teleopsis dalmanni | reverse complement strand
TGTAAAGAGCGATGAGAGCGCATTAAATTCTATTGTCGGTAGTGCAAAAAAAATTTCATATTTCTCTTCTGCTCCGATACAAGCAGTCGTATATTTCAGTCTGCCTCTAACTTGCTACGATTGTGAACGTGTGCTGGAATTTTTTTTGTTCGAAAAGTCGAATCTTATTTAAAAAATTATAAAGTTAAAATATTGTTGTATTAAGAAAAAGCAAAAAATATAAAAAATAAAAGCAAGTAAAGGAGAAACAAGTAAACATCTGCTACAAATTTTGCCTGGTTGATTCCATGTCGTCGTCGTCGTCGTCGTCGTCGTTAAAGTGTTTAACAAGACGTTTCGGTAAATTTTTAACTTTCCTAAGTTTATTAAAAACAGAATTTAAAAAAAATTTAATAAATAAGTAAATGCAAAAAATATTTAAAAGAAATAAACTCAAGTAAAATAGCTAAAGAAAGTTTGACGTCTTGTCTTTCGTTCGTACGTTCGATTATATATTGTCGGTTTTTCATATTGTTTTTTTATGAGGTTTTAACTGTTCCTCGCTTTTGTTGTCTTCTTCGTAAATCGTCAGCGCTATTACGTCTTCTTCGTCTCAACTTGAGTGAATTTTTGCTGAAGCTGCTGGCTGGAGCCAAATTACTTTCTGCAACTTTTAGATAAGGTACGCGTAATATAAAACAAAACTTAGTTTTGATTATAAAATATAATTTAATTTTTTGTCGTCGCTTTTAAATTTATTTTTTTTGTAGCTAATATTTTTAAATGTTTTTTTTTTGTTTTTTTTTGTCTTCTATAAATTTACTTTCCGAAACTTTATTTACTTTTCCGTGATTTTTCTCTGTATGCATATGTATCATATATATGTGTGTTTCTACGTATGCATTTACCTTATACTGTAGAAAATATATTTTCTTGTTTAATTTTTATTCATTCTACTATTTGTTCTCTCATAAACATACACAAACATAATTTGATGGATTTCATCATAAATGCAATGTTGTCACATTTCTCAAAATACTTAAATATGTGCAGAATGTTTAAAGAGTATATTACATTTAAAAAAAGTTTTTAGTTTTATTAAACCCAATCATTAACATCTATTAAAAGTTTCTTTTGTTTACATTTGCACACGTGCGTAAAAGCTTTAGTAATTATTTTTTTTATTATCTATTTTGTATAACATTAGTTTTTGTTTAGTGTTTTTTTTATTCTGATCACAATAAAAATTTCTCATTACTATGAAAAAAAATACGAAACATACAAATTAAATAAAAACATTCTCTTAATTCAATATGTCTAAATAATAATAATTCATTAAACAGAATAATATAACAATTTTGCATCATTTGCATAAGGATAAGGAATTATTTGAAAATAATTTCTGTTGTACGAATACGAGAACGAGTACGCGTAATTACCGTACATTGTCTATAAAGTTTTGTTGTAACATTGAAAAAGTATTGTAAATTTTTTGCATTGCTATTTACTGTTATTCACGATTTAAAAAATTTTTGTTGCATTTACCATATTGAGTGGTGCTCGTGTCGGTTATCTTCATTTCTTGAACTTCGAATTTATTACTACATTTTTGGTTTATCATAATCAAACGTAACTGTAAATAAAGAAATTTAACATCAATCGGACTAGAAGAAAAATTGAACGCCCAAAGAATCCCTACTCAACCGCTAATATATTTTCGAGATGGAGTTTCTGGTGGATGAGAAATATATTTCATAAGGGTTTGCAAGGACCACTTGAAGAGGAAGAGTTATATCAGCACCGTAAAGACTTAGATAGTGAACGAGTAACTACAAAGTTTTCGTAAAAACAAGACGGTGCAATAATCCGTTCGCGTAGTTTAACTGCTGTGTATTTTATTTTAGAAGATTTAGTGTTTCCAGCAGAGATCGTAGGCAAACGTATTCGTGCCAAATTTGATGGCACCCAAATTATAAAGGTGCATTTGGATAAGAATCTACAAACGACCATTGAGCACAAAGTAAGTGTTAAATAACACTTATTTCATTAAATCTTTTTTTGCACTTGTGTTTTTTGCTGTTTAAAATTAGTGGTCCAATGTTTCGTTTACGCTTCATTGCTCAAACTGAATTGTAGCTTATTCATATATTGGTAACATTCATCAAATTTAATGAGTGTAGCAATTAACTTGCAGCAATTAATTCAATATGTCTTAATAATAATAATTCATTAAACAGAATAATATAACAATTTTGCATGATTTGCATAAGGATAAGGAATTATTTGAAAATAATTTCTGTTGTACGAATACGAGAACGAGTACGCATAATTACCGTACATTGTCTATAAAGTTTTGTTGTAACATTGAAAAAATATTGTAAATTTTTTGCATTGCTATTTACTGTTATTCACTATTTAAAAAATTTTTGTTGCATTTACCATATTGAGTGGTGCTCGTGGTCGGTTATCTTCATTTCTTGAACTTCGAATTTATTACTACCATTTTTGGTTTATCATAATCAAACGTAACTGTAAATAAAGAAATTTAACATGAATCGGACTAGAAGAAAAATTGAACGCTCAAAGAATCCCTACTCAACCGCTAATATATTTTCGAGATGGAGTTTCTGGTGGATGAAAAAAATATTTCATAAGGGTTTGCAAGGACCACTTGAAGAGGAAGACTTATATCAGCACCGTAAAGACTTAGATAGTGAACGAGTAACTACAAAGTTTTCGTAAAAACAAGACTGTGCAATAATCCGTTCGCGTAGTTTAACTGCTGTGTATTTTATTTTAGAAGATTTAGTGTTTCCAGCAGAGATCGTAGGCAAACGTATTCGTGCCAAATTGGATGGCACCCAAATTATATATAAAGGTGCATTTGGATAAGAATCTACAAACGACCATTGAGCACAAAGTAAGTGTTAAATAACACTTATTTCATTAAATCTTTTTTTGCGCTTGTGTTTTTTGCTGTTTAAAATTAGTGGTCCAATGTTTCGTTTACGCTTCATTGCTCAAACTGAATTGTAGCTTATTCATATATTGGTAACATTCATCAAATTTAATGAGTGTAGCAATTAACTTGCAGCAATTAATTCAATATGTCTTAATAATAATAATTCATTAAACAGAATAATATAACAATTTTGCATGATTTGCATAAGGATAAGGAATTATTTGAAAATAATTTCTGTTGTACGAATACGAGAACGAGTACGCATAATTACCGTACATTGTCTATAAAGTTTTGTTGTAACATTGAAAAAATATTGTAAATTTTTTGCATTGTTATTTACTGTTATTCACGATTTAAGAAATTTTTGTTGCATTTACCATATTTGAGTGGTGCTCGTGTCGGTTATCTTCATTTCTTGAACTTCGAATTTATTACTACATTTTTGGTTTATCATAATCAAACGTAACTGTAAATAAAGAAATTTAACATCAATCGGACTAGAAGAAAAATTGAACGCCCAAAGAATCCCTACTCAACCGCTAATATATTTTCGAGATGGAGTTTCTGGTGGATGAGAAATATATTTCATAAGGGTTTGCAAGGACCACTTGAAGAGGAAGAGTTATATCAGCACCGTAAAGACTTAGATAGTGAACGAGTAACTACAAAGTTTTCGTAAAAACAAGACGGTGCAATAATCCGTTCGCGTAGTTTAACTGCTGTGTATTTTATTTTAGAAGATTTAGTGTTTTCAGCAGAGATCGTAGGCAAACGTATTCGTGCCAAATTGGATGGCACCCAAATTATATATAAAGGTGCATTTGGATAAGAATCTACAAACGACCATTGAGCACAAAGTAAGTGTTAAATAACACTTATTTCATTAAATCTTTTTTTGCTGTTTAAAAATAGTGGTCCAATGTTTCGTTTGTTTACCGCTTCATATATTGGTAACATTCATCAAATTTAATGAGTCTAGCAATTAACTTGCAGCAATTAATTCAATATGTCTTAATAATAATAATTCATTAAACAGAATAATATAACAATTTTGCATGATTTGCATAAGGAATTATTTGAAAATAATTTCTGTTGTACGAATACGAGAACGAGTACGCGTAATTTTACCGTACATTGTCTATAAAGTTTTGTTATAACATTGAAAAAATATTGTAAATTTTTTGCATTGCTATTTACTGTTATTCACGATTTAAAAAATTTTTGTTGCATTTATCATATTGAGTGGTGCTCGTGTCGGTTATCTTCATTTCTTGAACTTCGAATTTATTACTACATTTTTGGTTTATCATAATCAAACGTAACTGTAAATAAAGAAATTTAACATGAATCGGACTAGAAGAAAAATTGAACGCCCAAAGAATCCCTACTCAACCGCTAATATATTTTCGAGATGGAGTTTCTGGTGGATGAGAAAAATATTTCATAAGGGTTTGCAAGGACCACTTGAAGAGGAAGACTTATATCAGCACCGTAAAGACTTAGATAGTGAACGAGTAACTACAAAGTTTTCGTAAAAACAAGACTGTGCAATAATCCGTTCGCGTAGTTTAACTGCTGTGTATTTTATTTTAGAAGATTTAGTGTTTCCAGCAGAGATCGTAGGCAAACGTATTCGTGCCAAATTGGATGGCACCCAAATTATAAAGGTGCATTTGGATAAGAATCTACAAACGACCATTGAGCACAAAGTAAGTGTTAAATAACACTTATTTCATTAAATCTTTTTTTGCGCTTGTGTTTTTTGCTGTTTAAAATTAGTGGTCCAATGTTTCGTTTACGCTTCATTGCTCAAACTGAATTGTAGCTCATTCATATATTGGTAACATTCATCAAATTTAATGAGTGTAGCAATTAACTTGCAGCAATTAATTCAATATGTCTAAATAATAATAATTCATTAAACAGAATAATATAACAATTTTGCATGATTTGCATAAGGATAAGGAATTATTTGAAAATAATTTCTGTTGTACGAATACGAGAACGAGTACGCATAATTACCGTACATTGTCTATAAAGTTTTGTTGTAACATTGAAAAAATATTGTAAATTTTTTGCATTGTTATTTACTGTTATTCACGATTTAAGAAATTTTTGTTGCATTTACCATATTTGAGTGGTGCTCGTGTCGGTTATCTTCATTTCTTGAACTTCGAATTTATTACTACATTTTTGGTTTATCATAATCAAACGTAACTGTAAATAAAGAAATTTAACATCAATCGGACTAGAAGAAAAATTGAACGCCCAAAGAATCCCTACTCAACCGCTAATATATTTTCGAGATGGAGTTTCTGGTGGATGAGAAATATATTTCATAAGGGTTTGCAAGGACCACTTGAAGAGGAAGAGTTATATCAGCACCGTAAAGACTTAGATAGTGAACGAGTAACTACAAAGTTTTCGTAAAAACAAGACGGTGCAATAATCCGTTCGCGTAGTTTAACTGCTGTGTATTTTATTTTAGAAGATTTAGTGTTTTCAGCAGAGATCGTAGGCAAACGTATTCGTGCCAAATTGGATGGCACCCAAATTATTATAAAGGTGCATTTGGATAAGAATCTACAAACGACCATTGAGCACAAAGTAAGTGTTAAATAACACTTATTTCATTAAATCTTTTTTTGAACTTGTGTTTTTTGCTGTTTAAAATTAGTGGTCCAATGTTTCGTTTTACGCTTCATTGCTCAAAACTGAATTGTAGCTCATTCATTATTTGGTAACATTCATCAAATTTAATGGTGTAGCATTTAACTGCAGCCAATTAATTCAATATGTCTAAATAATAATAATTCATTAAACAGAATAATATAACAAATTTGCATGATTTGCATAAGGAATTATTTGCATAAGGAATTATTTGAAAATAATTTCTGTTGTACGAATACGAGAACGAGTACGCGTAATTACCGTACATTGTCTATAAAGTTTTGTTGTAACATTGAAAAAATATTGTAAATTTTTTGCATTGCTATTTACTGTTATTCACGATTTTAAAAATTTTTTTTGCATTTACCATATTGAGTGGTGCTCGTGTCGGTTATCTTGATTTCTTGAACTTCGAATTTATTACTACATTTTTGGTTTATCATAATCAAACGTAACTGTAAATAAAGAAATTTAACATGAATCGGACTAGAAGAAAAATTGAACGCCCAAAGAATCCCTACTCAACCGCTAATATATTTTCGAGATGGAGTTTATCAAATTTTATCTTTCTTATATTCCAAATTTATATTTTTATGTATATTTGCTTATAATCTTCAAAAATTTATCACCTTTCTTTATACACAAGTAAACATATGTATGCTTATATACATATGTTCACATGTATGTATATATGTTTGTAAATAAAATCTTTGTCGTAAAGAGTTTTACGTTTAATCTACCGGCATATATTTTTCAATGCCCAAGGTCAAAATTATTAATCATATAAGGTGGTTGGTTAGTTGGTTGGTTGGGCGTGAAATTGTGTAGATTCTGTGTAAAGAGCGATGAGAGCGCATTAAATTCTATTGTCGGTAGTGCAAAAAAAATTTCATATTTCTCTTCTGCTCCGATACAAGCAGTCGTATATTTCAGTCTGCCTCTAACTTGCTACGATTGTGAAAAAGCAAAAAATATAAAAAATAAAAGCAAGTAAAGGAGAAACAAGTAAACATTTGCTACAAATTTTGCCTGGTTGATTCATTGTCGTCGTCGTCGTTGAAGTGTTTAACAAGACGTTTCGGTTAATTTTTAACTTTCCTAAGTTTATTAAAAACAGAATTTAAAAAAAATTTAATAAATAAGTAAATGCAAAAAATATTTAAAAGAAATAAACTCAAGTAAAATAGCTAAAGAAAGCTTGACGTCTTGTCTTTCGTTCGTACGTTCGATTATATATTGTCGGTTTTTCATATTGTTTTTTATATTTTTTTGTTTTTTTTTTTGTTGTCTTCTTCGTAACTCGTCAGCTATTACGTCTTCTTCGTCTCAACTTGAGTGAATTTTTGCTGATGCTG
>NW_024033846.1:0-6967 GCF_002237135.1 Teleopsis dalmanni | reverse complement strand
TATGCTTTATGCCTTAGATTATATCAAGTTTATTAAATATATAGTATCATGACCTCTACTTTTGATTTTAATTATTGGAGCTTTATAAAATGCTGCTTAAAATGTTCTTATAATTTAATGCTAAGAGGATTTTAGTAGGTTGAAGTTGAAAAAATGATATCCATTTTAAATTCGTTATCATTGTATACCAAGTCAAAAATGATTCATTTTAATGTTAATGAGCATTTTAAACTTAAAAAGTAATAAAATTTAGCAGTAATAATGAATTGAAGAGGGCTTAGCCTCAAAATTGAAACTAACAGTGGGTATTGGTTCAAATCAAAGAATCTCAGCTGAGTAGTATATCTCTGGTAAAAGTAATAATATGATTACTAAAATTACACTTTAATTAATATATTATTTTCAGAAAAATATTTAAGTAATTACAATAATTCTTTACTTCAAGTTTGTTAAAGTTCTGAACTAATTTTTATTATTATTATATAGTAATAGAAAATAAGTAACATAAAACCAATTAAAATATTTTTAATTAATTAAAAATATTTATTTTAAATTGTATTTAAAAGAAAATTATTTAAATTAATCTTATAAACTCTAAATCTATATATTTAAATAATTAATTATTATTAGAATAACATTAAGTTTTAGTAAGGATTTAAAAAATACATTCAAATTTAGACAGAAACAAATTTTCATGAAAATTAATAAAGTAAATAAGCACTAAATAAATTAAGTGAAAGTTTTACTACATCTTGAGATATTATCCTTGTAATTATTAATAATAAAAAAAGTCCTAAATCAATTTGCAAGTTGAATTAGGAAGGGAAAGTTTTAACATGACTCATTGTATAAAATTAATATTAAGTCATAAATTCTGTGTTAGGTTAAAAGCTTTAAACCCTTACCAAAAAAATGTGCTGGTTCCGTTGGGAACTTGTGCCCAACGCTATGACGTAAAATACTGAGTTGGTGTGTGAGAACAAGAGTACATGAGAGTTTTTACTTAATACCATTGACAACTAAAAGCTTTTTGTACTCAGCATATTTTCGCTCATTTGTGCTCATTTTCTGACAAGGATAAAATAAATTTTATTTACTCAAACCGAAAACAAAAATTGGAAAAATGTCAAACCCTTGGATTTTATTACACCAGAAATGACAACTGACTGCTTGCATGTGGAATCCATTTTAGTTGCAAGTTAAGAGAGAACTTGACAACAACTGTCAAATAGTTCTGTTAAAAATTCATTTCTGTTTACTGCGTAAAACATTGAAAATTTGTTAAAATTATAAATTGAAAAATTTAATAAATAAATAAAAACTAAATTAAAAATATTGTTTCAAATTAATATTATGATTTTAGTTTTTTCGGTATTGAAATGTAAAAACAGTGTTTAAAATATTCGACTGAAATAGTTTCTTTTTTTTTGTGCAGCTGCCAAATCGATGATTTCATAATGCAGCCATATTAAAATTTTATAAAGACAAAAACAAAATAAAACAAAAGAGGACGTCAAGGAGTTCCGTGAATATTATTGTGAGCATATATGAGATGTGAATTAAACTATTTAAGACTGTTTAATATTTATTGTGAAAGTTATCAGTTTGAATAAATTAAATTTTAATCATAATAATATTGAGGTTGGTGTTTATTCATATTATTTTATTCATATTATAAAAATTACAAAATAAAGAGATTTCAAATAACTGCAGTCTTTTCTAATGTCTTATTTACAATTCTAAATAATTCAAACATTACTAATTTTTGGTGCAAAATATAACACATAATTTGATGTTAAAATTGAAAAAATTCTTTTTTATATTATTTTAATTAATTGAATTTTTGACTGACCATACAGCTGTTTCGAGTATTACCAGATACCCATCATCAACGGTCTTGGAAATAATTCTTGTATTTAAGTCTTCGTAAATAATTTTTTTGAAAAATAAAATACTTAATATCACTTATTATAATTGAAAATGTCACATTGAATACTAAATTGTATTGATATCAATTATGAAGTAAATGCCATCACTTCACTTACGCATATAGTCAAGGTTTGATTAAGCTTAAGTATACTTTCAAGTAAATGAAAGTCAATGAGTCAGTTAACAGCACTAAATATAAAATAATAAAAAAAAAAGAAAATAAAAGTTGAAAAAGTGCTGGCTAACTGCTCTATAAGCATGATATAAAAAAATGTTTATTGATAAAATAATAAACTATTGATCTTCATTAGCTGATATATATTAAATTAAAAACAACTCAAGTTTTTCGAAATTGTACGCAATTTTCTTAAAAATTATATATGTGGAAAAATTGGATAGATAACATATGAATAAAAAATATATTAATGTTTAAAAAAAAATTTGTTCAAAATTTAACGCAATTTTTTATAACTAACTCGTAGCTTATTGTAGATACAACTAGTATTTTACAATATTTTATTCAAAAAACTTATAGAATAATTAATATACCATATTAACTGTCAAACAGATATCTATCAAATAGACAGACAGACTAACATAGACGAACAAATATCGTATTGTGCTGATAGGAAATATATATACCTGGTTATTACAATTTCTGATAATGATTTACTGTAAAAATATTTTTAATTAAAATAATATTCTTTATTTTTTAACTGAATATATTTAATTATAATCTTTTGAAACAAATACCAAGAAATTATGTTTTATTCTAAACATAACAACAAATAGAATGTAAAAATAAAAACTATTTGCTGAGTTTGTACTATGTTAGTACGGAATTCTGTACTTGTTATCTTATTTTAAAACATAACAATTTTAATATTATATAGTTCAAATGGATTTTTGTAAAAATGTTTTTTTTTTAGAAAATTTGGTTTATTATATACACTTTGTACATATCAATACCTTATTATCATACAAACATACAAAGGGAAACAAAATTTTTTAATGAAAAACCAACATAAGGGGCCTATCTTGAAGTATTTCCGATAAAGTTCCAGAATAGAAACGGTCTGGTACATGATGGGGACTGTTTTAGTCTGTGCAAATCGGGCACAGAACTATTGTCACCACATAGCGACAATGCGTTAGATATTTAAAAAAAAAAAAAAATCCGTAAAAAAAAAATTATCATACAAACATACAAATATTTTTCTGCAGTAAAATTTTTTTTTTTTCACGAACTATTCGAAAATTAATCATTCTTTGAATGTTATATTTATTAAGAGAGATAATTAGATATAAAATCATAAAAAGATGTAGATAAAAAAGAATTAATAAAATGATAAACATAATCACAAGAGTGTGTTTAATATGCTTATAATTTATAAGATAATTGCATCAAGAACTCTTCACTATTCAAAAATTTATTTACTCTCTCGAACCCCTTTTTATATATTGTTTTCATTTGTTTGACAATGAGAGTTCCTCAAATATGGAACGAAACATAGACTGAGCATTAATCAATCAAACATGTTTTCGTTAATCGCAAACATCATGGTGTATCAGAAATAAAAATATTCGGAAAGATCTTGAAGTTGAAATATGTTAATACTGTTAGTATACTGACATAGTACTGACATAGTAGTACTAAATACACTTTTTTCATTGCTAAGTATAAATGAATGAGAATAGGCTATCCTAATGACTATATGTGATATGATATTTAAAAAATATTTCAAAATATTGAAATCGAAATAATTAGTGTGATGTTATTAAAATAATTGAAACAAAAAAACCATTACGGCAATATCTTAAAGTAAATACCATATTTAAAAAATTTAGTTTTGGCGTATGAGTGACATATTTAAGGCACTTTTTTGCATATTTTTTACCATATGTACTATACGTATAGCCATACGCTATGTTTAAAATATGGAGATTGCAACTTAAATATTAATTATTCAAATATGTGGACATAAAATTATTTGTTTGATTAACAATTTGTTTTAAATGAGATTAGTCGTTATCGTTTTCTATATAGACTAAGATTCTGGTGATGGAGCTGCTAGCGCCAGCCAATCATAAATTAGTCGTCGTCACCGTGTAATGTGTTATAATTGTTACCTCGCACATATTTAGTATATAAAAATTCAATTTTCAAATATAATATCAAATGTTTTCAAACAGTGGCAATGACAATGAGTGTTCTTATCAATATCCGCCGCAACAAAATGAGTTCGATGATAAAAATAGTGATTCGGGAACCGGCAACTTCGGAGTCAGAAATCAGAAACCAAGTCATCAAACGGATAACCATTTCTTTTAAACGATTCCGAACGTTAGCTGTAAAAGTGGCCATAGTGAAAGAAAATTGGATGAGGATTTTGAAGTTGTGAATAGAAGGTCGACAAATATCGATAAGAAAATGAAGAAGGTAAGTATATTGGGGGAGAATTATACATAGGTATATTTCGTTGTTTTCGCTTCCGATGGCAATTTGGACACCGGAGTTATTCGTCATTCGAATCGATCTTTGTAAGCTAGTTTCCAATATATCTAATGAAGAAGGAATATGAAGCGTAATGCCACTTACATTTGTTGACGGATTTTCTACTTTAAGCAGAAAGCCAATTGTTAAGCTAAAAGAATGAATTAAACAAGTATTTGTTGAAGAGTTTGTTCCATCCTTTTGAACAGCAAGTGGTCCATGATGTATTTGGAATTGAACATAACGCTGGAAACTTCGACGTGGATTGTGAACAACTGGATTTTGACTAGTTATCTAATGCACGATTATACTGTAGTTTAATTACTTTAATTACTTAGTACCCGGCTATAATCAACCTTGCGCAGTGTCATAGAAGTGTATTTGTATAATAAAATTTTACACTTGATTTAATAAATCAATCACTTTTTATCAAATATTAAAATAAATTAATATCATTTTTATTACATTGCTCTTTATATACTAACATGAAAACAAATAGTGCTTGAAAACAGCATGTCAATGCGCCCAAACTAAATATGTGCTACTTTCGCTGAGTCTAAACCGATTTGTTTTAAATTTAATATGTAAATCCAATAATTGCAAATTAATGCACATAAGTATTTAACATTAAAAGCCATCAATTCATTTCTTTAAATTATTTTATATGAGACTCCAACACATCGTCAACCACTTTAATATATTGTCGGCTTAAATACCATATGTCGTGCTTTCAAGCGCAATTTGACATACAGTGTAACACCCAAATATTTGCCTTCGTCGTCATGTTGGATTTTTGATGGATCGATGTAAATAGGTTCCTGAGTATTATGCTATCAACTATCTTAAGTTTTTGGGCGTAGCTTCATTTCTGACAATCACATGGCCCTTTTAATATATATCTTAAAATACTAATTGGTATGTCTGATTTTTTTTTATTAGTAATTGATGCTGTATTTTAGCAAGAATTTTGTTTTTTACGCTTAAATTCCCATGAAATAATGGTTTAATAGCATCCATAGTTATTTTACAAACCAGTTTTTGATCCTTCTATACTCTAACCAAGTAAATCTTTTAATAAAATTTAAAACTAAGTATTATGTAGGTACTACATCATTATTTGCTTTTTTTCTGGGGTTTTAATTTCTTTTAATTCTTCAAAATAAAATAGCTTATTTGTCAGTATGCATTAAACAAGTGTTGTCTCAAAGAATGACATTGGGTTCATAAATTCAGAAGTAAATATTGCTGAATATGGATCACACAATAACAAAGACAATATAAGTTTTTAAGAACTCCCTCTTTAATTTTTTTTACAAATGACTAGGAATTTCGAGCTTTGATCAACAATTTTTTGGTCAAAAAACTTATTTTATAAAATAAAATTACTTACTTACTTACTTACTTACTTTATATGTCACTAATACAGTATAGCCGATAGGCGGTTATAAAATCTCACTACTAATATAGATGTGTAAATTTTCAGTAGCTACAAATGGATTGATTATCCTTGAGATAGACAGTCATATTGTTTTAATCAAAAATATATATGGTTTTTTGCACTGCGTTACAAACGTCTTAATAAACTTAATTTATCCTTAGTTCACAACAGCATGAAGGGTATTGAAATAACAAATTTTATTAGTAATAAATTATTATTACTTTGAAGATGTTTGGAGACTTTTGTACAGTTAAGATATAGTAATAAAAAAGAAATGGCTGTAAAAATTATACAAGTTTAAATTCATTCTGATTTTCTACTTATTATATATTTGAGTTTATTTTTGCATTTTTTATTCTATTTATAATTCTAAGCACAAAACCCCAAATTGATAAAAATCTAATCAATGTTGTTTGACTTCTAATAGTTATGTTTTTAATAAAAATTTTTTCGTAAACATATTTTTTTGTATATAAAATTTTTTTTTTATATAATTTTTTTTTTATATAATTTGATATCTCAAACTGAAATTTGTCTAAATATAAATTCCATACAGATAAACTTCATTTATAAAATTGTGTAGGCATGATTGAATTACCATGGATTGCAGTACCCATGTAGTGGTAGGGATTAACAAAATATTTACGAATTCAGAGATGAAGAAGATAAACAAGGATAAAGAGTAATACTACTGCAGAATCACATAAAACCTAGCAAAACCTTATGAGAGAAATAAAATTTTATTGATTTTTGTATGGGGTGCGCGCGCACTGATTTGATTTTAGCTTTTGCAAAATAAAAATCTCTTGGCGTTACTCGTGCCAAAATATCACAGACCTTTCGCATATATCCGACACATTGTCGATGGTCGGGACGTCACAAATCTGTAACAACGAACTAAAAAAGTAATTTAGTTGCCAGTAAAGCCTGAGGAAAAACTGCAACAAAAATTTGAGTGGAACAAAATAGCAATAAAAATGTTTGAAAAAAAAACAGAAAAAGTGTTCAAGTTCAAATAAAATATTAAAAAATTTAATATTTTAATAAATATAACAAAGTATAAAAATATATAAGTAAACATATTGCAGTTATTCACATAAAGTTCC
>NW_024033845.1:0-6967 GCF_002237135.1 Teleopsis dalmanni | reverse complement strand
ACTTATTATGAACTCCAGTGTTGTTGTAGGACAGGTACAAATAGTTCCCGTCATAGCGATATATGCGAGTCTTTGCAGTTTATTGCATTTGAATATTGCAGCATTATGCTGTGCTGTGTTCTACTAAACAAAAGCTGCATGGGATAGAATGGATCTGACTATTGTGCGGTATTATCACAATAGAATTATTGGACTTATGCTCCAGGTTCTTCCGTAAGAGTTAATGCACATGACTCGGGTGGCTTTGGCAATTATATTATCTAAGTGAGTGTTCCAGTTAAAACGCTTATCAAGGGTAAACCCCAAATATTTGACTTCGTATCTTTTATAGATAGGGACCCAATAATTAGTTTATACCTTCTGGAAAATGGTACAATCGTTGCGTTTTTGGGTTAATATTTAGACCTTCTTATGAACACCAGCTCGAAACTTTGTATAAGGCCCCCTGCAAATAATGATTGCCAAGTCATCTGCATAACCTATAGCATTGTAGCCAGATTGTTCTACCAGTTTAACTAGTAGATCATTGACTACCAGCGTCCATACCAATATTTAATTTTATTATATTCGTTACAATCACTTCGTTATTCATTTATTTTATATTATTTTACGCGCAACGTAAGGGTTTCACATTTATGCGTCATTTCCGTTTTTTTCTGTCTTCCCTCTTTCGTATCAACTGTCATTCACCTTTCATGCTGCCTCGCAGGGCTGCATTTAGCTCAATATTACTCAGAGTTGCTTTTTTACTGTTACACTCACTATCCACGTTATGCATGAGTCAACATTTTTACGGGCCAGTGCTTCAGATATGAAGTGCCAGCCTGCTCCGACGACGCGAAGCCTAGACATACGCCCCTGAGAGCTAGGCTGTGCGATGGCTTGGTAACCCTCACATGAGCCACCTTAGGTTTATTAGCGAAAGTCACACCAGGAGATTGCTCATTCGATCTGACCTACTTATTCGCAAACGTAGACTGCTGGCCGATTTTGAGAGCGTCTGCTCTGCTATGTCCTGTTGACACTACCGATGTCAAAATCAGCGAATTCAGCGGTTTCAGAGTTTGAAGGCAAAACTTTTATGAACTCCTGCCGCCTTACCTGAGATCGCGACAAAGTGTTCACCGGCACGTTCACCGTTTCCGCAAGCGGAGAAAATGACGGCGACATATCTATGTCCATCTTTACGCACATTGTAGCGCAGTCGAGAGGGATTGCGGTTTCCAGCCAAATGGCCGCCACGTACTCCACGTCTAATAATTCTATAAAGAAATCGCTTGCTGTCAGAGCGGCATCAAGCTAGTTAGAATTGCCATTAGAATCATTGTTTATGAAAAATTATTTTATTCGGGATTGCTAAGTCACCAACGACATAGCCCGTTTATCGTGGAAACTCTAATTGAAACTGGAGATCAACACGTATTCAGAGGTAGCATATTAAAGACCAACTATCCATGTGCTACAATAATATTTCTAATCGTAGAGAATATATACGATTACTTGGTTAGTTATCAATTTTGTAAATAGACCTGCAATCAGCCACTAAATTTTCAAATCGATCATCATTCGGTATTCTTCCGGTAATGCAAGTAAAATATAAGTTCATTATAGAGTTTGTCAAATATTTAAATTAATCAGAAACTGTTTACATAGTCCTAAGATATGTTTCAAATCCTCCACTTGACATAGAAAAACTATTTAGGCATTTTTGGTGATATGACTAATACTTCACAGAAACTTTTATTTTTTATTTTCTATTCAACAATCAACAATTAATCATCAACTTGTCTTCCAAACACACAGCTAATCAAATCACCTTTCTGTCCTTGTCCCGTTCGTCTTATCTAGTCCAAGTCATCTAGCGAACACCGCATCTAAGATTCGGTTGTTTGTTCTATTGTCCGCGTAACCGATTTAAAACTGGATTCCTTAATGGACCTACCGTGATCGCATTTCTGTTCATCTGTTCCGAATACGAAACCTTTGACACCACTCCAAAGTAGCTTAGAGAACAGGAAAACTGCAGCGGCAGCACAAATGACGAGGTTTGTAATTTCCTCAACTTGAAATAATGGAATGGCACCTGCTGTTGTCATTCCTGCAGCGTCTGCAGCTGCTCCACCTGCGTCGGCTGCTCCGCCTGCGACTGTTGTTGCCATTTTGAATCTTATTTCTATTTGTTAAAGTCTTAAAAAATATATCGAACTATTACTTTTTAATATTTGACGTTGACTGTACAAGAAAAAATTTTAAAATGAATGAAACACAAATTTTCTTTATGAGATACATTATAACTTTTAGCTTACTTTGGTTTTCAGACGATTGAGTTTAGAGTAGTTTTTGACGAACGAATACTTACTTGTATATCATTAATTTGTTGCTTAAAGAGACGGCTGATTTTTTTCAAGAATTTAATATAATTTTTTGTATTTTCATTTTAGCTTAACTGGGATATTATTTATATGTTCTTTCCATTTTAACTTTGCATCTAAGTTCATGCCGAGATTTTTAGTTATATTTGAGTATTATAATCGAATATTGGACATAGTTATTAGCAAATAATCAATTTGAAGTTTACATGGACGAATATCGTTTGATTCAGCTCGATTTTCTATTTATGAGTTTATGGTATTTCCAATAGTAAGGAATAGAAGCTGTATCATTTGCAAAGGTTGCGATGATGCTCTTCTGTGGGGCGTGCAAGTCGGCTTTGTAGTAGTTACAGAATTGGACCGAGTTTTCTTTTTTGCGGTACTCTAGCTTTAATTAGTTGCACACTACAACATTTTTCTCTACAGAATCGAAATGTTAAAATAGAATAGTAATACACGGGTTACCGTCTCCTAACGATGGGGAGCACTGCGACCATGGTTGATCTTTTGAACTGCTACAGACCCTAACCGAACAGAAAACATTTCGCTCTTCGGAAATATCAAAATTCAGCGAAAATGTCAACTTTTAGGGGGCTTCCAGTGTCAGAAAGGGAAAGTAATTCTCAACTCATTGACCCAGCTCCTTAGCCTGACGGTTACCTGAAATGTCGCGCCAGTAGCGATTTCTTTCGGTTGAAAACCATTTTTCAATTAAAGATCTAGATGTGAACCAACTTCATCCACAATATGTCTTCGGTGTTTACCATTAATTCTTTACCATTAATTGCTGTATGTTTAGGCACTCACCAAAGCATCACTTTGTTTTTGCTTGCCAGCTGCTGCAGCGTGTCTTAGCAGTCCAACATAAGCTTACAGAAGGATAATGCTTTGATTGCTGCTTGACTATCTGAGGAAATACACATATGAGCGCCTTTTAACCCATTACTAATGTTGATTCGAGCGCAGACCCCAATGACGTCAATCTCCGCTTGGGAGACAGTGGGTCATAAACCCAGTGCGAGCGAGATTCTTGTGTTAGGACCAAATATCCCTGGACCAACTATATCTTTGTTTTTGAACCATCGGTGAGCCATAAAATTACTTTTGATTCTAAACCAAGAGTGCCTATTCGATGAGGAATGAGGACTTCGACTCCGATTTGTCCTATTGTGGATCTCTATGCCAGAAATCAGTCTGCAGATAGAATTTTGACTGTCGAAACTTCCGTGTATGTTGATAACAGTTTGTAGCCTAGCTGTACTCAAAGCTGTTGTCCTTTTAATAAAGAGATGCAGAGGAGTAAGACTTATTATGAACTCCAGTGTTGTTGTAGGACAGGTACAAATAGTTCCCGTCATAGCGATATATGCGAGTCTTTGCAGTTTATTGCATTTGAATATTGCAGCATTATGCTGTGCTGTGTTCTACTAAACAAAAGCTGCATGGGATAGAATGGATCTGACTATTGTGCGGTATTATCACAATAGAATTATTGGACTTATGCTCCAGGTTCTTCCGTAAGAGTTAATGCACATGACCCGGGTGGCTTTGGCAATTATATTATCTAAGTGAGTGTTCCAGTTAAAACGCTTATCAAGGGTAAACCCCAAATATTTGACTTCGTATCTTTTATAGATAGGGACCCAATAATTAGTTTATACCTTCTGGAAAATGGTACAATCGTTGCGTTTTTTGGGTTAATATTTAGACCTTCTTATGAACACCAGCTCGAAACTTTGTATAAGGCCCCCTGCAAATAATGATTGCCAAGTCATCTGCATAACCTATAGCATTGTAGCCAGATTGTTCTACCAGTTTAACTAGTAGATCATTGACTACCAGCGTCCATACCAATATTTAATTTTATTATATTCGTTACAATCACTTCGTTATTCATTTATTTTATATTATTTTACGCGCAACGTAAGGGTTTCACATTTATGCGTCATTTCCGTTTTTTTCTGTCTTCCCTCTTTCGTATCAACTGTCATTCACCTTTCATGCTGCCTCGCAGGGCTGCATTTAGCTCAATATTACTCAGAGTTGCTTTTTTACTGTTACACTCACTATCCACGTTATGCATGAGTCAACATTTTTACGGGCCAGTGCTTCAGATATGAAGTGCCAGCCTGCTCCGACGACGCGAAGCCTAGACATACGCCCCTGAGAGCTAGGCTGTGCGATGGCTTGGTAACCCTCACATGAGCCACCTTAGGTTTATTAGCGAAAGTCACACCAGGAGATTGCTCATTCGATCTGACCTACTTATTCGCAAACGTAGACTGCTGGCCGATTTTGAGAGCGTCTGCTCTGCTATGTCCTGTTGACACTACTGATGTCAAAATCAGCGAATTCAGCGGTTTCAGAGTTTGAAGGCAAAACTTTTATGAACTCCTGCCGCCTTACCTGAGATCGCGACAAAGTGTTCACCGGCACGTTCACCGTTTCCGCAAGCGGAGAAAATGACGGCGACATATCTATGTCCATCTTTACGCACATTGTAGCGCAGTCGAGAGGGATTGCAGTTTCCAGCCAAATGGCCGCCACGTATTCCACGTCTAATAATTCTATAAAGAAATCGCTTGCTGTCAGAGCGGCATCAAGCTAGTTAGAATTGCCATTAGAATCATTGTTTATGAAAAATTATTTTATTCGGGATTGCTAAGTCACCAACGACATAGCCCGTTTATCGTGGAAACTCTAATTGAAACTGGAGATCAACACGTATTCAGAGGTAGCATATTAAAGACCAACTATCCATGTGCTACAATACTATTTCTAATCGTAGAGAATATATACGATTACTTGGTTAGTTATCAATTTTGTAAATAGACCTGCAATCAGCCACTAAATTTTCAAATCGATCATCATTCGGTATTCTTCCGGTAATGCAAGTAAAATATAAGTTCATTATAGAGTTTGTCAAATATTTAAATTAATCAGAAACTGTTTACATAGTCCTAAGATATGTTTCAAATCCTCCACTTGACATAGAAAAACTATTTAGGCATTTTTGGTGATATGACTAATACTTCACAGAAACTTTTATTTTTTATTTTCTATTCAACAATCAACAATTAATCATCAACTTGTCTTCCAAACACACAGCTAATCAAATCACCTTTCTGTCTTTGTCCCGTTCGTCTTACCTAGTCCAAGTCATCTAGCGAACACCGCATCTAAAATTCGGTTGTTTGTCCTATTGTCCGCGTAACCGATTTAAAACTGGATTCCTTTATGGACCTACCGTGATCGCATTTCTGTTCATCTGTTCCGAATACGAAACCTCTGACACCACTCCAAAATAGCTTAGAGAACAGGAAAACTGCAGCGGCAGCACAAATGACGAGGTTTGTAATTTCCTCAACTTGAAATAATGGAATGGCACCTGCTGTTGTCATTCCTGCAGCGTCTGCAGCTGCTCCACCTGCGTCGGCTGCTCCGCCTGCGACTGTTGTTGCCATTTTGAATCTTATTTCTATTTGTTAAAGTCTTAAAAAATATATCGAACTATTACTTTTTAATATTTGACGTTGACTGTACAAGAAAAAATTTTAAAATGAATGAAACACAAATTTTCTTTATGAGATACATTATAACTTTTAGCTTACTTTGGTTTTCAGACGATTGAGTTTAGAGTAGTTTTTGACGAACGAATACTTACTTGTATATCATTAATTTGTTGCTTAAAGAGACGGCTGATTTTTTTCAAGAATTTAATATAATTTTTTGTATTTTCATTTTAGCTTAACTGGGATATTATTTATATGTTCTTTCCATTTTAACTTTGCATCTAAGTTCATGCCGAGATTTTTAGTTATATTTGAGTATTATAATCGAATATTGGACATAGTTGTTAGCAAATAATCAATTTGAAGTTTACATGGACGAATATCGTTTGATTCAGCTCGATTTTCTATTTATGAGTTTATGGTATTTCCAATAGTAAGGAATAGAAGCTGTATCATTTGCAAAGGTTGCGATGATGCTCTCCTGTGAGGCGTGCAAGTCGGCTTTGTAGTAGTTACAGAATTGGACCGAGTTTTCTTTTTTGCGGTACTCTAGCTTTAATTAGTTGCACACTACAACATTTTTCTCTACAGAATCGAAATGTTAAAATAGAATAGTAATACACGGGTTACCGTCTCCTAACGATGGGGAGCACTGCGACCATGGTTGATCTTTTGAACTGCTACAGACCCTAACCGAACAGAAAACATTTCGCTCTTCGGAAATATTAAAATTCAGCGAAAATGTCAACTTTTAGGGGGCTTCCAGTGTCAGAAAGGGAAAGTAATTCTCAACTCATTGACCCAGCTCCTTAGCCTGACGGTTACCTGAAATGTCGCGCCAGTAGCGATTTCTTTCGGTTGAAAACCATTTTTCAATTAAAGATCTAGATGTGGACCAACTTCATCCACAACATGTCTTCGGTGATTACCATTAATTCTTTCAGTAGCGAGGCGTCAGCTTTTTGGCAAGGTGTTCACAATTCAATCAAAACAGAATTCCAACTTTAACGTATTCCCCCTACTTCTAAGTTTTGTCCTTTCCACAAGCAAATAGCGTACAAGACCAATAAAACAATTTATTTA
>NW_024033844.1:0-6968 GCF_002237135.1 Teleopsis dalmanni | reverse complement strand
TTTTTTTTTTTTTTTAAACATACATTTATTTATTGCATCTTCTTTTAAAATGAGACTAACAATAAGTTGTAAAATCTTATAACTAATTACATAATATTACAAATTTTTATTTTAACTATACATTGTATAAAATAAAATAAAATAGGTAAACCTTATATCACGAACCTTACTTAGATTAATTGGTTAAGTTTCATTGGAGTGAATGTTAGGTGGTTTCTTAAGAAATTGGCTCAACTTTATCAGATTACTAAAAAGAAAGGTGCGGTTATTATTTCAAGCTGTTGAATATTAATTAATGGCTGGACGATCAGCTCTTTTTAGGCGGAAAGTAATGGATAGAAGTGTGAGATTAACATTTTCTTTCAGCCTTTTATTGTATTTTTTTCTTATATAGTCAAATTCATCTTTAACTAGGGGAATTTGTAAATCTCGGTGGATACTTTCATTCCTTATATACCACGGGGCACCAGAGATTATTCTTAGTATTTTTGACTGAGCTCTTTGTACAATTTCAATATTTGAAGCACTAGCATTACCAAATAGCTGGATACCATAAGTCCATATTGATTTTATGATGCTGTTACACAAGAGTACTTTATACTCTAGGTGCAGGGAAGAACTGCTGTTAATGAGCTAATCAAACTTAGAGGCTTGGAGTTTCATCTAAATTTTTTGGCTTCAATATGTTTACGTCAAGTTAGTCGTCTGTCTAAGTGAATACCTAAGTACGTTTTGTTATCTGCTTGTGGTATGGAAATGTTATTTAGTGAAATTGTTGGAGATATACTCCGATTTAAGGTAAAAGTGACGTGTCAACATTTTAATTCATTAGTTTTAATTCGCCATTTTGACAACCATTTCTCCACCCGAAATAAGTGGAATTGAAGTTGGTTTGAAGCTAACACAGTGTTTTTGTTTCGTCATAAAATTGCCGTATCATCAGCAAACGTTGTGGAGACGATTGAGCTGCTTATTGGGATATCAGATGTGTAAAGTACATACGGGATAGAGAAAAGAACACTTCCTTGTGGAACGCAAGCTTCTTTTAGGAAATTATTAGAAGTATATGATTTACATTTCACTTTAAAGCTTCTATTATGCAGATACGATTCTAAAACTGAGTGGACATTTGCAGGTAATGAACAGTGTATCTTTTATAGGAATCCATTGTGCCATACTTTGTCAAAGGTTTGTTTTACATCGAGAAATACCGCGGAGCAATATTCTCTGAACTCAAATGAGTGTCTTACTTCATTTGTTATATGATTCACTTGCTCAATAGTTCCATGTTTTTCCCTAAAACCAAACTGGTTGGAGGGTATTAGGTTTTGAACGTCAAGGAATGGTTTTAGCTTTAAAAGCAGTGCTCTTTCAAATAGTTTAGAACGGCATGGCAGTAAGATTATTGGCCTGTATGAAGAGGCAAGCGTGAGACCTTTACCTGATTTCTGAATCATAATAATTATGGATGTTTTCCACTCTGTTGGGTAAAAATCAAATTTAATAATACCATTAAAAAGTCTTGTGATAAAGTTTTTATCCTAAAGGGGTAAGTTTTTTTATCATATTGGGTGAGATATTATCATATCCCGGTGCCTTTTTGCAATCTAACTTGTTTGTGATTATTTGAACAAGATAATTGGCCGTGATATGCATGTCAATAGATGGTGCACGTGGATTCTTCATCACTTCGCGCCAAGTTTTTGAGAGTTCCTTATTGGAGAATTGGATTCTATGGGGAAATTTATACCTTTGCTAGCATTCCACAAGGATGAATGGTTTTTGCCATTTGGTCATTGGTTTTGAATATAATTATATTGCCTGATTTTTTTTCCTTACTTAATGCAGATCTAAGTCTCCTTTGGGCTTCTTTAAATAAGTTTTTCGCTGAAGGGGACCTAGATTTTTGCCATTCACGCCTTAATCTACGTTTTTGTAAAACTAAATTCCCTATGTCACTATTTGTAAGTACTTTATTGAATCTGTAAAATTTATTGCCTTTAGGAGTGGAGTTTTCTGCTGCTGAAAGCAGAATTGAGTTTAAAACCGAAGTTGAGACTTACATATTATTTTCTAATTTGTGTGTATGTGTGAATTAATGTACTTTTTGTATTTAAGTCAGTTTGTTCTAGGACCTATAAGGCTATAGGAACAGTTATATAACTGAGGATTATCAAGTAAGCAAAATGTAACTAGAGAGTGGTCAGAAGACAAATCGCAGCTTGTGTATGTTGAGATAACATTTCTGCTTATGCCTTTGGTCACGGCGAAGTTTATTAGGTCTGGTATTTTATTGTTATCGTCAGGCCGATATGTTGGCTGTGCAGGAAAGATTACGTCTAGCGCATTTTTTCTATTTAGAATGAAATTGTAAAGCTATTTACCTTTTGGATTACAGAGCCTTTTAGATTACGTGTGCTTAGAATTGTAGTTTCCTGTTAAAAAGTAATCTGTAAATTGGGTCTCAGTAATATTGAACGAGGGAGCAGTAAATAGCCGACAAAGTTAAATTTTTTCTTTTGTGTATAAGGTATATTGATGTGGTTTGCATATAAGTATGAGCATATGTATCTAGAAAATTGTGTTTTATACGCCTTTTTACCAAAATACCTGTACCACCATATGCTTTTCTATGAGGGTGATTCGTTTTATAGAATAAATAACCAGGAATACACAAAAATTTTTTGTTTGTTAGATGTGTTTCTTAGCAAAGCATTACATCCACACTTTCTCGGGACATAAAATTTGTGAGTTCAAGTTTATGTTGGCTTAAGCCGTTTGCATTCCATGTACAAATTTTTAAAGTACTCATTTATTAGACAAAAACATTTGCGTTAATTGGCTTTGCATTTTGACTATCTCGTTAAGAGTAGTTTGCATGATTGACATGAACTGAGTTAAGCTCTGGGTGAGAGTGGAGATCATCATTTCCAAACTATTACTTTGAACTGGAAGGGCTTGTTGCTTGTCAGATTTAACGACATTAGCATATGAAACACCTGGTGTAACAGGTTTAGAAGTTAAAGGTTGGGGTACTTCAACTAATTTGATGGGGTTGCTTCTTGTAGGTTTACGCAGCGCTTCTTTCTGCAGAGCTAACCTGTGCTTCAGTTCTTTATAAATAGGACAGCCCCTGTAGTTTGCAGTGTGATTTCCATTGTAGTTGCTACATTTTTTGGAGTTGGTATCCTTTAATGCTTTTTTATCACATTCGGAACTATGGTGAAGCTCACCACAAGCTACGCACACTGTATGAAGAGTGCAATATGATTTATAGCCATACTCTTGGCAGTTTGTGCATTGCACTAGACCATTTCTTTTATGTAGCTCCTCAACGCTAAATACTGTGGGTTGTAAATGGGATGGCTCTCATTTTTTTTAACCTTAGCAGCTTCCGGATGAAGTTTAACTTTGAACATGGGTTGTGGGATTTTATCTTTGTTAACTATGTTTATAAATGCTCTACGGCTAAAGTCTTTTTCGCTTAGAGAGTTTGATATCTCAATGGGTTCTACATCTGATTCAATACCTTTAATGACGACAACAAGGCTTTTACTACTCTTCAGTTGGTATGTGTATTAATTTTTCTTGCTATTATCTATATGTTTAGTTATGACCCTAAAATTGTTTTCGGTGTCAATTTGGATCTTGGTTTCGTGTATATTGCCCGTGGTTATAGGAACCAATTTTATAATATGAAGTGGAATTTTATGAAATTATTATAAATAATAGATCAAATGTCGGGGGGGATGGATTGAACATGCAAGGTAAAGTGTCTGATTGCATTTAACATGGTAAATGCCAGCGCGATCCTTGTCACTGTTCTCTCCAAGTTGACACTGTCTCCACGTGGCCCCTCTGGATAGCATCCGTGCGTAGTGAACTAATGTGTGCAGCGAAATCTACCTCAGGGATATATGAGGTTTTGCGTCGGGCTTGGAACCCACCATTTAAAAAATTCTTTCAATGCAAACGAAGAGGCAGCCTCGGATAAGGAAACGATCTACTGATGACGACAAACGCAAACGTATTAAGGAACACGATTTAAAAATATGCACCTGGAATGTCCGAACTCTTTACAGAGAAGGTGCATCTATACAGGTGGTTAATGTCCTCAAGGAATATAAGGCTGACATTACCGCTCTCCAGGAAATGCGATGGACGGGGCAAGGATGCTCTAAACGAGATCATTGTGACATTTACTACAGCTGCCATGCAACAAAGCACGAGTTTGGAGTTGGATTTGCGGTAGGCCGAAAGCTGAGAAATTTGGTCTCAACGTTTATACCAATAAACGAAAGGCTCGCAAAAATCCGGATTAAGGCAAAATTTTTCTTCATCACGCTAATATGTGCGCATGCCCCGACGGAAGATAAAGATGACGACACCAAGGAAATTTTCTATGAACAGCTTGAACAAGCATATCAACGCTGTCCCCATCATGACATCAAAATCGTTGTTGGAGACTTCAACGCAAAGGTGAGTAAAGAAGGTATCTTTGGTGCTACTGTCGGAAAGTTCAGCCTTCACACGAAAACTTCTGATAATGGAAGAAGGCTGATTGATTTCGCCGCGGCTAGAAACATGGTGGTTAGTAGCACCAGATTCCAGCATCTCAACATACATAAGGCAACATGGCTGTAACCTGATCAAAACACAAGATCTCAAATTGATCACGTCGTGATAGACGGAAGGCATACTTCCAGTGTCTTGGATGTACGTACTATCCGAGGAGCCAACATCGACTCGGATCATTACCTTGTTGCAGCCAAGATCCGCACACGTTTATGTGCGATGAAAAAGGTACGTGAACAAGCACAGCGAAAGCTAGACGTCGAAAAGCTGCAATCACAACAGACAGCTAATGACTTCGCTACTCGACTCTCCCAATATCTGGAAAATTCATCTGAAGAAGCCGATATATGCGCACAATGGAACCACATCTCCAACTCTATGCGTACCGCTGCAGAAGAGGTGATCGGCTATCACCGTATACAAAGAAACAGCTGGTACGACCAAGAGTGTCGCAATGCTACCGCAGAGAAAGACGCACCATATCAAGCCACTCTGTGGTCAGTTGTGACGAGCGCTGTTAAAGAGCGATATCGGCAAAAGAGAAGGGAAGAAAAACGTCTTTTCAGGCGAAAAAAGAAGGAAACAGAAAGACGTGAGTACGAAGAGCTTGAGAAGCTGGGCGACAGGAATATGGCTCGAAAATTCTATCAAAAAATTAAAAGCCTGACAAATGGTTATAAACCCGGAGCTAATTCCTGCAAAGATAAAAACGGTAATCTGGTGATAGATGTCCAAAGCATGCTTAATATATGGAGGGATCACTTCTCGAAACTACTAAATGGCGGTAGTAGCAATGTGACTGAAAGCGAAGATGATTTCGAATTTTCAATCGTTGACGATGAAATAATCGTCTCGCCTCCCGATCATAATGAAGTTAAAACAGCTATAACGCGGCTCAAAAACAACAATGCTGCAGGCGCCGATCGGATGTTGCTAATTCGCAACATTTGGTCGGATGAATGCATCCCCAACGAATGGAATTTAAGTGTGCTTTGCCCAATCCACAAAAAAGGTGATCCTGCAAACTGTGCCAACTACCGCGGGGTCAGTCTTTTAAATATCGCATATAAGGTTCTGTCAAACGTACTATGTGAAAGATTGAAGCCACTCGTCAACCAATTGATTGGACCTTATCAGTGTGGCTTCAGACCTGGCAAATCCACTCTAGACCAGATATTCACAGTGCGTCAAATCCTGGAGAAGACTCAAGAAAAACAAATCGACACTCACCACCTATTTGTCGACTTCAAAGCTACTTTTGACACTACCACTAGAAGCACACTCTATGCCGCTATGTCTGAATTTGGTATCCCAGCAAAACTTATACGGCTACGTAAAACGATGAGCAACACCACCAGCTCCATTAGAATTGGAAAGAACCTCTCCGAGCCGTTTGATACCAAACGAGGTTTCAGACAGGGTGACTCCTTGTCGTGTGACTACTTTAAACTAATGTTGGAAACGATAATTCGAGCAGCAGATTTAAACCGTACTGGCACAATATTCTACAAAAGTGTGATGCTGCTTGCGTATGCCGACGATATTGATATCATTGGTCTAAACACCCGCGTCGTCAGTGCGGCATTTTCTAACTTAGAAAAACAGGCAAAGCAAATGGGTCTTGTGGTAAATGAGGACAAAACAAAGTACTTTCTGTCAACAAACAAATCCCCAGAGCGTCTTGGGACCTACGTCACTGTTGACAATTATAAGTTCGAAGTTGTGAAAGACTTTGTTTATTTAGGAACCAGCTTAAACACCATAAATGACGTCAGCCTAGAGATTCAACGAAGAATTACTTTTGCCAACAAATGTTAATTCGGGCTAAGTAAGCAATTGAGAAATAAAGCCCTCTCTCGACAAACAAAAATCACGCTCTACAAGTCCCTTACCATGCCTGTCCTTCTGTATGGTGCAGAAGCTTGGACAATTACCAACAGTGATGAGAGGGCGTTAGGAGCATTCGAGAGAAAAATTCTTCGGAAGATCTATGGTCCCTTACGCGTTGGCGACGAGTATCGAATAAGATGGAACGATGAGCTGTATGAGCTATACCGCGACATTGACATAGTTAAACGCATAAAAATTCAGCGGCTACGCTGGCTTGGTCATGTCGTGCGAATGGAAAAAAGTGGTCCGGCTAGAAAGGTATTTGATTCAGTACCCACAGGTGGAAAACGCGGTAGAGGATGTCCGCATCTTCGGTGGAAGGACCAGGTGACCAACGATTTGGGGGCGTTCGGTACTACCAACTGGCGTCAGAAAGCAACTAATCGGGCTGACTGGCGAAGGCTACTCGACGCGGCCAAGGACGACACACGTCTGTAATGGCCAACTAAGTAAGTAAGTAAGTAGTATACATAGAAATAATAGAGTTTAATTTTTCTTATTCA
>NW_024033843.1:0-6969 GCF_002237135.1 Teleopsis dalmanni | reverse complement strand
CAGATCTCGACCGTATTGTTCAAGCGCTGTAAACGTAATAAAACTGAAACACTGAGAAGTGGTGTATATAAATCAGTTTGTGTGGATTGTATTAGCAAACTTGTATGCAATACAATCCACAATGCTCTTCTCACCAATTGTTTAGTATAGTAACTGTATGATTTATATGCGTTCCTTCTCTTTTGAATAACAAACAAAATGTTATGCAGAAGTTTTACAGTTTATAAAACTGCACAATGAATGTGGATTGTGGAAATGCACTTTAATTGATATATTTTTTCGGCTTAATTAGTTTTTCAAATAAATTGTAAATATTTATATAACATGTAATAAATATAAAATTATTTAAATAATTTGTTTTTAAATTGTTTTTACAATTACTAATGAATTAATCATTTTAAATTGCAGTTTATAATATATCGTAAATAGTAAAAACCCGCAGAAAGCGAATAAATGAAATTTTTTACTTAATAAATTCAAATTAACTCAAAATAATATTAATATATTATTAATATATAAGCAAAACTATGTAATAAATTTAATAAAATTAAAAAATTATAAGGCAATTACATAGAAAGATAACTTTCATATAATAGAAAATAATTATTTTTAAGACATTTTGACACTGATATAAATGAATTTCTAGAGTATTCGCGATGAATTTCGTCAGAAATAAAATTAAGAAACTCATAAAAAATTTTTAGCCGGTAAATTTGTGTAATATTTACTATTATTAATTTATTAAGAAAAAAAAAATCTTTTTTTCTGCAAACTTAATCCTTAAATTAATTCGCAAATAATTTTATTAAAAGTTTGATTCATGCATCAAATATATATGTATGTACTTTAGATAAAGTTTTTAAAGTCATTCTAAAATCAATTTTTTTTTTTTTTGCTAAGGAAGCTATGTAAATATATAATAATATTTTATAGTATATCTAGATATCGTATAGGGTAATGTGCTTCTGATGTCGCAATTTTTGGCTGCACGTTCAAAAATTTTGTTTTACATGCAGTTCATTTACATGTACATGCGTACATTTTTAAATGCATTGGATTTCAATAATTTACTGCAGGCTTTTAGTTAACAAAGCATATAAGTTTTGATTTATTTTGTTTGAGGTAGCTCTGAAATTAACAAATAATAATTTAAGATTCAAAATAGTAATTCTTTGAGGAAATTGGCTACTTCTGCTAACAGAAAGGGAAGATAAAAAGAAAATTTGCAAACATCGCTTGCACAACAAATTAAACAAACTAACAAACACACCATATGTGTGTAGTGTGTAGTGTACGGCCTCAAAAACAAATAACTTGACTTCCAAGACGGTGGCCGCCTAAAATATTTATGTTCTACTCTGTGCAAACAAACAACAGCAAAAACGAAAATCGAAAAACTATATAAAAAAGTTGTTAAATAGAGAAAGAAGAAATAACAGAAACTGAACCGTTTGCTTGCAGTGAGAGAGCAGAGCAAATGATTTTTGATCAAATTCACATACGAATAAGAGTAAAATGACAAGTGCAAAAAACTGCCGCGCAAAATTTATTTGCATAAAATATTTTTTGTTATATATTTGTTAAGGGGCAAACATATATTATAAGCTTATATATATTTAGTTTATTATAATTGTTTAAAAAAAATTTGTATTTTCCATATGTTTTTGGCTTTATGCCTTTGAACAAATTTCACAAATTGTATGGTCACTTTTTTGTCTCACTGGCACATATGCGCAAGAATATGTACATACATATGTACATACCATGCAGCAGAAGCATGTATGAGAAAATAAAAAAAAAATTGCTGTTTAACTTGCATTCACATTCGAAAAATATATAAATGAAAATTTTAATATTAATTTTTATTTATTAATAAACAAATTAAACTTGTATATTTATACTCCAAATATTACTTTTGATGTTCGAATGTTATAGAAACAAACTTTAATTGTATGAATTTTGTTATTTTCTGTACGTTTCTAGCAGTTTTATACACTGAACATACCGAAAAAAGAGTTTGTCAGCTGCAAGTTTTATTAGCGGCAAATTGCTATATATAATAAAATCACAAAATTTTAATTTTATTTTGGAATATAAAAACAATAATTATTGTTAAATAAACTCAAATTTATTTATGTTTTAAGTATTTATTTTTAAATATTCACACACAATTTTCAATTTTCGCTGAAAATTTTTCCGTACACTACAGATCTCGACCGTATTGTTCAAGCGCTGTAAACGTAATAAAACTGAAACACTGAGAAGTGGTGTATATAAATCAGTTTGTGTGGATTGTATTAGCAAACTTGTATGCAATACAATCCACAATGCTCTTCTCACCAATTGTTTAGTATAGTAACTGTATGATTTATATGCGTTCCTTCTCTTTTGAATAACAAATAAAATGTTATGCAGAAGTTTTACAGTTTATAAAACTGCACAATGAATGTGGATTGTGGAAATGCACTTTAATTGATATATTTTTCGGCTTATTAGTTTTTTTAAATATTTAAATTTTATATAACATGTATAAATATAAATTATTTAAATTATTTAAATTATTTAAATTATTTAAATAATTTTTTTTAAATTTTTTTACAATTTTATGAATTAAATCATTTTTAATTGCAGTTTATTAATATACGTAAATAGTAAAACCCGCAAAGCAGGAAAATGAATTTTTACTTAATAAAATTCAATTAACTCAAAAATATATTATATATTAATTATATATCAGCAAAACTAATTTAATAATTTAATAAAATTAAAAATTATGGCACATTTACATAGAAAATAACTTTCATATATAGAAAATAATTATTTTAAAGACATTTTTGACACTGATTTAGATTTAAATGAATTTCTAGAGTATTCCGATGAATTTCGTCGAAATAAAAATTAAATGAACTCATAAAAGAATTTTTTAGCCGGTAAATTTGTGTAATTATTTACTATTATTAATTTATTAAGAAAAAAAAAATCTTTTTTTCTGCAAACTTAATCCTTAAATTAATTCGCAAATAATTTTATTATTAAAAAAAGAATTCAATGAACCACTAAAAAGGTTTGATTCATGCATCAAATATATATGTATGTACTTTAGATAAAGTTTTTAAAAGTCATTCTAAAATCAATTTTTTTTTTTTGCTAAGGAAGCTATGTAAATATATAATAATATTTTATAGTATATCTAGATATCATATAGGCTAATGTGCTTCTGATGTCGCAATTTTTGGCTGCACGTTCAAAAATTTTGCTTTACATGCAGTTCATTTACATGTACATGCGTACATTTTTAAATGCATTGGATTTCAATAATTTACTGCAGGCTTTTAGTTAACAAAGCATATAAGTTTTGATTTATTTTGTTTGAGGTAGCTCTGAAATTAACAAATAATAATTTAAGATTCAAAATAGTAATTCTTTGAGGAAATTGGCTACTCTGCTAACAGAAAGGGAAGATAAAAAGAAAATTTGCAAACATCGCTTGCACAACAAATTAAACAAACTAACAAACACACCATATGTGTGTAGTGTGTAGTGCACGGCCTCAAAAACAAATAACTTGACTTCCAAGACGGTGGCCGCCTAAAATATTTAAGTTCTATTCTGTGCAAACAAACAACAGCAAAAACGAAAATCGAAAAACTATATAAAAAAGTTGTTAAATCGAGAAAGAAGGAATAACAGAAACTGAACCGTTTGCTTGCAGTGAGAGAGCAGAGCAAGTGATTTTTGATCAAATTCACATACGAATAAGAGTAAAATGACAAGTGCAAAAAACTGCCGCGCAAAATTTATTTGCATAAAATATTTTTTGTTATATATTTGTTAAGGGGCAAATATATATTATAAGCTTATATATATTTAGTTTATTATAATTGTTTAAAAAAAAATTTGTTATTTTCATATGTTTTTGGCTTTATGCCTTTGAACAAATTTCACAAATTGTATGGTCACTTTTTTGTCTCACTGGCACATATGCGCAAGAATATGTACATGCATGCAGCAGAAGCATGTATGAGAAAATAAAAAAAAATTGCTGTTTAACTTGCATTCACATTCGAAAAATATATAAATGAAAATTTTAATATTAATTTTTATTTATTAATAAACAAATTAAACTTGTATATTTATACTCCAAATATTACTTTTGATGTTCGAATGTTATAGAAACAAACTTTAATTGTATGAATTTTGTTATTTTCTGTACGTTTCTAGCAGTTTTATACACTGAACATACCGAAAAAAGAGTTTGTCAGCTGCAAGTTTTATTAGCGGCAAATTGCTATATATAATAAAATCACAAAATTTTAATTTTATTTTGGAATATAAAAACAATAATTATTGTTAAATAAACTCAAATTTATTTATGTTTTAAGTATTTATTTTTAAATATTCACACACAATTTTCAATTTTCGCTGAAAATTTTTCCGTACACTACAGATCTCGACCGTATTGTTCAAGCGCTGTAAAACGAAACATTGGACCACTAATTTTAAACAGCAAAAAACACAAGTGCAAAAAAAGATTTAATGAAATAAGTGTTATTTAACACTTACTTTGTGCTCAATGGTCGTTTGTAGATTCTTATCCAAATGCACCTTTATAATTTGGGTGCCATCCAATTTGGCACGAATACGTTTGCCTACGATCTCTGCTGGAAACACTAAATCTTCTAAAATAAAATACACAGCAGTTAAACTACGCGAACGGATTATTGCACCGTCTTGTTTTTACGAAAACTTTGTAGTTACTCGTTCACTATCTAAGTCTTTACGGTGCTGATATAACTCTTCCTCTTCAAGTGGTCCTTGCAAACCCTTATGAAATATTTTTCTCATCCACCAGAAACTCCATCTCGAAAATATATTAGCGGTTGAGTAGGGATTCTTTGGGCGTTCAATTTTTCTTCTAGTCCGATTCATGTTAAATTTCTTTATTTACAGTTACGTTTGATTATGATAAACCAAAAATGTAGTAATAAATTCGAAGTTCAAGAAATGAAGATAACCGACACGAGCACCACTCAATATGGTAAATGCAACAAAAATTTTTTAAATCGTGAATAACAGTAAATAGCAATGCAAAAAATTTACAATATTTTTTCAATGTTACAACAAAACTTTATAGACAATGTACGGTAATTATGCGTACTCGTTCTCGTATTCGTACAACAGAAATTATTTTCAAATAATTCCTTATCCTTATGCAAATCATGCAAAATTGTTATATTATTCTGTTTAATGAATTATTATTATTAAGACATATTGAATTAATTGCTGCAAGTTAATTGCTACACTCATTAAATTTGATGAATGTTACCAATATATGAATAAGCTACAATTCAGTTTGAGCAATGAAGCGTAAACGAAACATTGGACCACTAATTTTAAACAGCAAAAAACACAAGTGCAAAAAAAGATTTAATGAAATAAGTGTTATTTAACACTTACTTTGTGCTCAATGGTCGTTTGTAGATTCTTATCCAAATGCACCTTTATAATTTGGGTGCCATCAAATTTGGCACGAATACGTTTGCCTACGATCTCTGCTGGAAACACTAAATCTTCTAAAATAAAATACACAGCAGTTAAACTACGCGAACGGATTATTGCACCGTCTTGTTTTTACGAAAACTTTGTAGTTACTCGTTCACTATCTAAGTCTTTACGGTGCTGATATAACTCTTCCTCTTCAAGTGGTCCTTGCAAACCCTTATGAAATATATTTCTCATCCACCAGAAACTCCATCTCGAAAATATATTAGCGGTTGAGTAGGGATTCTTTGGGCGTTCAATTTTTCTTCTAGTCCGATTGATGTTAAATTTCTTTATTTACAGTTACGTTTGATTATGATAAACCAAAAATGTAGTAATAAATTCGAAGTTCAAGAAATGAAGATAACCGACACGAGCACCACTCAATATGGTAAATGCAACAAAAATTTTTTAAATCGTGAATAACAGTAAATAGCAATGCAAAAAATTTACAATACTTTTTCAATGTTACAACAAAACTTTATAGACAATGTACGGTAATTACGCGTACTCGTTCTCGTATTCGTACAACAGAAATTATTTTCAAATAATTCCTTATCCTTATGCAAATGATGCAAAATTGTTATATTATTCTGTTTAATGAATTATTATTATTTAGACATATTGAATTAAGAGAATGTTTTTATTTAATTTGTATGTTTCGTATTTTTTTTCATAGTAATGAGAAATTTTTATTGTGATCAGAATAAAAAAAACACTAAACAAAAACTAATGTTATACAAAATAGATAATAAAAAAAATAATTACTAAAGCTTTTACGCACGTGTGCAAATGTAAACAAAAGAAACTTTTAATAGATGTTAATGATTGGGTTTAATAAAACTAAAAACTTTTTTTAAATGTAATATACTCTTTAAACATTCTGCACATATTTAAGTATTTTGAGAAATGTGACAACATTGCATTTATGATGAAATCCATCAAATTATGTTTGTGTATGTTTATGAGAGAACAAATAGTAGAATGAATAAAAATTAAACAAGAAAATATATTTTCTACAGTATAAGGTAAATGCATACGTAGAAACACACATATATATGATACATATGCATACAGAGAAAAATCACGGAAAAGTAAATAAAGTTTCGGAAAGTAAATTTATAGAAGACAAAAAAAAAAACAAAAAAAAAACATTTAAAAATATTAGCTACAAAAAAAATAAATTTAAAAGCGACGACAAAAAGTTAAAAAAAAATACATTTTTTTTAATATTTAATAATCAATACTAAGTTTTGTTTTATATTACGTACCTTATCTAAAAGTTGCAGAAAGTAATTTGGCTTCAGCCAGCAGCTTCAGCAAAAATTCACTCAAGTTGAGACGAAGAAGACGTAATAGCTGACGATTTACGAAGAAGACAACAAAAGCGAGGAACAGTTAAAACCTCATAAAAAAACAATATGAAAA
>NW_024033842.1:0-6969 GCF_002237135.1 Teleopsis dalmanni | reverse complement strand
GGCATTTCTGAAGTACTGTTTTGATTGTTTCTACCGTTATTCTGGTTAATGACCACTTGTTGCACCATTTGCCGCAGTTCGCTAATTTGTTTTCTCAATTCTTCGTTTTCACCCCGCAATTCCTCATTCTCGTTCGTAAATTGTAAAACTACGCCGCTTGCCTTCACGTGTTCAGTTAATCTTGCAACTAATTCTGCCTTATTGCCTGTAGTTGATAACTCTTGCTGTTGTAAGAAGTCCTTCAACTGTTCCTTCGTCAGTGTCTCGATGGTCACCATCATTACGTATATATCTGCGTTCGTTTGTTTTTTAATTTTCTGCGCCAAATATTCAAACTTACGTTTTAATTAATCCCCTTTTGGACATTGATTCAATCCCACTTCTGAACTTTAAACTTTGGTTTAATTTAAATTTGGTTTTTTGCGTTAACTACAAAACGTTAATAGACTTTCTTTTTACATAACATTACTTTACTTTATTTAACTAAAACAATATATTTATTCACGACGCTACCCATCGAACTTCCGTTATTCTACTTCACTCGATTGTGTCATTCGCTGTCAAACATAGGTTAGGTGACCACCTGTTGTTAAAAATTTTAAGGTGCCCAGTTGTGCGTTTCGGATGTAGGTTAACAGTCGGCCCTTCCTGACGTCAAGCGTCCTCGCGCTCGGAATCAGTTTCTTCTTCGTACGGCAATTGACACCATGGCTTTAGAAGATCAGACACATAGATTGATTTATAATGTCGTTGTTTTCGATCGGATCCTGGTAGATCTTCGATGACATAACGGTCATGATCGAGAACTTCGGTGACTACAAACGGTCCTTTATATCGACATTCAAGTTTGCGGGACGTGCCTGTGGATGCTGGTTCTCGTTCTGCTAGAACTAAATCAGCTTGCTCATATTTCGTTGGTTTCCTGTGTTTGTCGTCGAAACGCTTTTTCGCGTTTACCCGTTTACTATCGGTGTTATTAGCAGCAAGTAATCGTCGGCGGTGAAGTTCTTCTTGGGTGATGGGAATAGTATCGTCTTCATCTTGGAGAATTTGGATCAGCTTGTTACCTAATATGTCGCGTGGCTTGAATCCAAAAAGCAATTCGTTTGGAGATTTTCCCGTCGTTTGGCTAATCAGTGAGTTCAATGTACATTGAATGCTTCGTAGTTGCTCGTCCCAGGTTCGGTCATCTTGTGTTGATGGTTGCAGCATGGATGAAACGGTGCGATTAAATCGTTCGACTTGGCCATTGGCTCGTGGCGTACGCACTGCGTTGCGTATGTGTTTGATTTGTTGATCGTTACAGTATATTTCAAATTCTTTTGACGTAAAGGCGGTACCACGATCACTTATTATATTTTCAGGGGTTCCAACGTAACTGGTAACTTCATTCAGAATGGCGATGACTTGTTTAGTGTTCGTACTTTTCACTGGTCTAACGATGACAAATTTTGTGAAACTGTCCACAATAACCAGGTGGTCAATGTGTATTGTTTTGAACGGAATAGGCTCCATTTTGTCGCAATGTAACTCACCTTCCTTTTTACCTTCTCAACGCTTAGTGAAGGCGCAATCAATGCACGCTTTCACAAAAGATTTGACAAAGTTTCCCATTCGAGCGAACCACATAGACCGTAGTAAGTATTCAATCGTTCGGTCAACGCTTAAGTATCCTGTTTTAACATGTGCATCATGTGTCACCTTCCATCACAAAGCCTTTGGTATTACGAAGAGCTGTTGGTTTTTATACCGTTTGTACAGTCGTCCGTTAATTATTCTATAGTCGTTAATAATGTCTGAATCCTTCTCCTCAATTTTCATTACGACTTGTTGAAGTTTGCTATCTTGTAATTGCATACTGTAAGGCCAATCTGCCTCAGTTATTTCCGCCTTCCAGACTCGCAAAGTCGCTTCCTCAAGATCGCAACAGTCTTCGTTAGGCATACGACTTAGTGCGTCGACGTGTGCCATTCGTTGCTCGCACTCGCGTCTGTATGCACTTGATGGTCAGCTTCTACTCGGTAGCCCGTTATAACTGGTCCGGTTGTTAGTGCTTCATTTAGACTCACAAAGAAGTTTGTTTATTGATCTGTCCATTTAAAGACGGAGTTTTTCTTAAGTAATTGTCGCAACGGTTCGGATATAATTGCGTAGCCTGGTATAAACTTACGGAAAAGTCCCGTTAACCCTAAATAGCGCCGCACCTCTGCTTGCATGTTGAAATTTCGGATGGCTTCGGTCTTGATTTCACCCGGCGTTATCCCGTTGGGTCCCAACTGATGTCCCAATAATTGGATAGTATCTTTCAGAAATTCGCATTTTTTTAAATTCAATGTTAAATTAAATTCTTTTATTACACCTAAAATTCGTTGGAAACTCCGAGAAGTTCTTCTTCATCGTTGCCGCCGACAAGCATATCGTTCATGTAGTGAATCATATCACTGGATTCCAAGCGCGTCTTAATTTTCGCCATCAATTGTAGAAACAGGACTGGTGCGTTCTTCAGCCCGAACGGCATCCGTTTAAACTCATACAGACCATCAGAAACCACAATTGCAGTATTATTACGACTGTTACGTTCGATAGGAATTTGATAATAACCACAGTTAAGATCTAACGATATGTAGATTCGATACTTCGTTGCTTTTTGTAAACTTTCTTCGATATTGGGCATTGGGTAGCATTCTTTTCGAGTGAATTGATTAATCCGACGGTAGTCCTCGCAAAATCGATGTTCGCCATTCTTTTTCTTCACAAGCAACATTGGACTCGCATAACTTGATTCAGACGGAGCTATAATATCATTGTCGAGCAACTCTTGAATTTTCTTCGCAACGATTTCTTTTTTCGGTTCCGGAACTCTATACGGGACTTGTGCGATCACCTCGTTGGTCGTTAACTCAATTTTCATTTCGACTACATTAGTTTTGCCGATTCCATCCATACCTGTAGCGAAACATTCTCGGAATTCATTAATCACCTCTAACAGCTTTCCCTTAGAATCTGAATTTACAGTGTCCGTACACACGTCATCTTCCGTTATTGGACTAAGTTTATTAATTTTACACGTCGTTTTTACTTTGTCTTCGAATTTGAACTGTCCGTTGTCATATATGGCGCGTATATTTTCGCTATTGAATATTTCGTCCCCTATAGATCGTAATTCAACACACCATCTTTGAAGACGTGAAACGTCAACGGTTTTTCAACCTCATCGATTTTCAAATCCGTGTCGATTTGTATCTCAGATCGTTCTATACCACCACCGAATCCACCGATGGTAAATAGGTTTTTGCTGCGCGTACCACCAATATCGTTGGCAAATGTTTCCCGGACCATATTACATTCGCTTCCAGTATCAATAAATGCAATGGCTTGCTTGCCACCAATCGTTATTTTCTTAAGAAATTTATTGTCGATAATACTTGTTTTTCGCATGAAAGCTGATGGTTTTCTGCAATTTTGCTGTTCATTTTTGGGGTGCACCTTATTACAATCTATACAACGAGGACGTTTTGGGGGTCTTGCACAATTTACTGACAAGTGCCCTGACTCACCACATTGTAATACATAACATTCTTTGCCTTACTGAACGATTGTATTCTTTGTTCGCTTTCACGCGCATTATGAAAAGGCTTTTCGTTTATCTTAATACAATTTTGTAAAAAGTTCTCGCATGCTTCACGCATTTCTTTAACGGATACGAATTTTTGTGGAGCAATCGCCATTTGTAGTTCTCGATGTTTTAATCCTTCTCGGGCGTATTTCGTGATAGCCATTTCACTAAGATTATGACGTCGTCATAGCGCAGAAACACGAAAAATGAACTCAGTTATTGTTTCGTTTTGCCTTCGGGCAACGCGCGACATATTGTAATGTATATCCGCTTCATCGTATTCGCAACCGAACTCGGTGACAAGCTCATTTGAGAACTCCTTCCAAGTATAATGCATTCTTGGTGATGCGGCCACCCACATGCGCGCCACACCCTTCAAACGGCTATACACTGCAAGAAGCACACTTTTTTCGGGCCACGCATATACAGACATAACAGCTTCAACACGTTCGACAAATTGCGTAGCCGTAATAGAATCTTCATTCGTTGGGTCGAATTTGGGCAAGACTTCTGCGATTTCTCGTATAGAGTGCGCGTTACGGTCCTTACTAGGCATTTCTGAAGTACTGTTTTGATTGTTTTTAACGTTATTCTGGTTAATGGCTACTTGTTGAACCATTTGCCGCAGTTCGCTAATTTGTTTTCTCAATTCTTCGTTTTCACCCCACAATTCCTCATTATCGTTTGTAAATTGCAAAACTACGCCGCTTGACTTCACGTGTTCAGTTAATCGTGCAACTAATTCCGCCTTATTGCCTGTAGTTAATAACTCTTGCTGTTGTAAGAAGTCCTTCAACTGTTCCTTCGTCAGTGACTCGATGGTCACCATCATTACGTATATATCTGCGTTCGTTTTTTTTTTATTTTTCTGCGCCAAATATTTAAACTTACGTTTTAATTACTCCCCTTTAGGGCATTGATTCAATCCCACTTCTGAACTTTAAATGTGGTTTTTGAGTTAAGTACATAACTTTAGTAAACTTTATTTAAATAACTTTAATTTACTTTATTTAACTGAACAAAATATTTAATAACATAACCTTAATATACTTTATTTAACTGAACAAAATATTTAATCACGATCCAACTGACGCTATTCAACGAACTTCCGTTACTCTCGTTCTGCTAGAACTAAATCACCTTGCTCATATTTCGTTGGTTTCCTGTGTTTATCGTCAAAACGCTTTTTCGCGTTTACCCGTTTACTATCGGTGTTATTAGCAACAAGTAATCGTCGGCGGTGGAGTTCTTCTTGGGTGATGGGAATAGTATCGTCTTCATCTTGGAGAATTTGGATCAGCTTGTTACCTAATATGTCGCGTGGCTTGAATCCAAAAAGCAATTCGTTTGGAGATTTTCCCGTCGTTTGGCTAATCAGTGAGTTCAATGTACATTGAATGCTTCGTAGTTGCTCGTCCCAGGTTCGGTCATCTTGTGTTGATGGTTGCAGCATGGATGAAACGGTGCGATTAAATCGTTCGACTTGGCCATTGGCTCGTGGCGTACGCACTGCGTTGCGTATGTGTTTGATTTGTTGATCGTTACAGTATATTTCAAATTCTTTTGACGTAAAGGCGGTACCACGATCACTTATTATATTTTCAGGGGTTCCAACGTAACTGGTAACTTCATTCAGAATGGCGATGACTTGTTTAGTGTTCGTACTTTTCACTGGTCTAACGATGACAAATTTTGTGAAACTGTCCACAATAACCAGGTGGTCAATGTGTATTGTTTTGAACGGAATAGGCTCCATTTTGTCGCAATGTAACTCACCTTCCTTTTTACCTTCTCAACGCTTAGTGAAGGCGCAATCAATGCACGCTTTCACAAAAGATTTGACAAAGTTTCCCATTCGAGCGAACCACATAGACCGTAGTAAGTATTCAATCGTTCGGTCAACGCTTAAGTATCCTGTTTTAACATGTGCATCATGTGTCACCTTCCATCACAAATCCTTTGGTATTACGAAGAGCTGTTGGTTTTTATACCGTTTGTACAGTCGTCCGTTAATTATTCTATAGTCGTTAATAATGTCTGAATCTTTCTCCTCAATTTTCATTACGACTTGTTGAAGTTTGCTATCTTGTAATTGCATACTGTAAGGCCAATCTGCCTCAGTTATTTCCGCCTTCCAGACTCGCAAAGTCGCTTCCTCAAGATCGCAACAGTCTCCGTTAGGCATACGACTTAGTGCGTCGACGTGCGCCATTCGTTGCTTGCACTCGCGTCTGTATGCACTTGATGGTCAGCTTCTACTCGGTAGCCCGTTATAACTGGTCCGGTTGTTAGTGCTTCATTTAGACTCACAAAGGAGTTTGTTTATTGATCTGTCCATTTAAAGACGGCGTTTTTCTTAAGTAATTGTCGCAACGGTTCGGATATAATTGCGTAGCCTGGTATAAACTTACGGAAATATCCCGTTAACCCTAAATAGCGCCGCACCTCTGCTTGCGTTGTAGGCATGTTGAAATTTCGGATGGCTTCGATTTTGATTTCACCCGGCGTTATCCCGTTGGGTCCCAACTGATGTCCCAATAATTGGATAGTATCTTTCAGAAATTCGCATTTTTTTAAATTCAATGTTAAATTAAATTCTTTTATTACACCTAAAATTCGTTGGAAACTCCGAGAAGTTCTTCTTCATCGTTGCCGCCGACAAGCATATCGTTCATGTAGTGAATCATATCACTGGATTCCAAGCGCGTCTTAATTTTCGCCATCAATTGTAGAAACAGGACTGGTGCGTTCTTCAGCCCGAACGGCATCCGTTTAAACTCATACAGACCATCAGAAACCACAACTGCAGTATATTTACGACTGTTACGTTCGATAGGAATTTGATAATAACCACAGTTAAGATCTAACGATATGTAGATTCGATACTTCGTTGCTTCTTGTAAACTTTCTTCGATATTGGGCATTGGGTAGCATTCTTTTCGAGTGAATTGATTAATCCGACGGTAGTCCTCGCAAAATCGATGTTCGCCATTCTTTTTCTTCACAAGCAACATTGGACTCGCATAACTTGATTCAGACGGAGCTATAATATCATTGTCGAGCAACTCTTGAATTTTCTTCGCAACGATTTCTTTTTTCGGTTCCGGAACTCTATACGGGACTTGTGCGATCACCTCGTTGGTCGTTAACTCAATTTTCATTTCGACTACATTAGTTTTGCCGATTCCATCCATACCTGTAGCGAAACATTCTCGGAATTCATTAATCACCTTTAACAGCTTTCCCTTAGAATCTGAATTTACAGTGTCCGTACACACGTCATCTTCCGTTATTGGACTAAGTTTATTAATTTTACACGTCGTTTTTACTTTGTCTTCGAATTTGAACTGTCC
>NW_024033841.1:0-6970 GCF_002237135.1 Teleopsis dalmanni | reverse complement strand
GCGATTAGTTTAAACGTCACCTGGTGGTGTACACATGCCGTAGACTGAATCTAGCTAGATACAGGCAAGAAGAATTGAAAATATCTTAAAAATGGGCAGTTGTGGAACAGATTTGGTGGTGAAAAGTACTACTGTGTAGAGCTTTTAATATATGTTTTATGTTTTTTTTTTTTTGTTTAATATTTAAGTGCACTTACCTTTTTCAAAATCTATTAAATATTTTGTGTGTGAATAATATTTTTCCGGAAGATTGCAAGCAATAAAAACAAAGCAGTTTTGCAGTTACTTAAAAATATTGAACGTTAAGTATATAAACGATTAAATAAGTATTGTGTAAAAGGAGTATTGTTTCAAACTGTTTTTATTTTATTTATTTGTTTTTAATAGAATGAAATTAATACATAAAATATTTAAATAAAACAACAATCAGTTTTGCATTAATATAATTACAAAAAAAATAAATTAAAATATATTAAAATTAACTAAACACATACACTTAACAATGAATTGCTTTTAATGTAAGAACATAAAGTATGGAGTACATGTAATATTTACTTTATTTAGTCTCTAAATAAATTCGCATGAGTATTTTATGATTAAATTTTTAGTTAAGCAATTTTTTACTAAAAAATTACGACAATTACTATTATATTGCACTGAATTTGTGGCGGCAAGAAGCATTTCAGAAGGAACTTCTGGAAACTTTTTAAAGCATTGTGTCAACATATAATGTAAACAAAATAGCGAAGACACAGCATGGATAATATAATTCAGAAAATTTCGTTTAATAAATATAAATAAACGATATTTGATCATTAGTAAAAGGAAGCGATAATTAAAAAATTAATTATAAAAACTCATGCAATATTACTACAAAAAATAACTAATTTAAATAAAATTAATAAATACGAGTATAAACAAAAGTATATAGATAGATATATAACATATGTGCACACATTTATATAAATGTACACTAAAAATTAAAAAAATTCCAATTAATTTAAAGTATATAATTTTGATATTTTCATGTATAATTCTGCACATTAAAAGTTTGAAACAATATTCAAATATTTTTATAGAATTTTAAATAAAATATTTAAGTTTGATTTTTTGCAGATGCACCTCTGATAGCAAATTGGCTTTTCTGCGAATTTTATTTGTGGATATTATATGATATATAGAAAAAAATTTAAAATATTCAACCTAATCGATGCAGACAATGACAGATTTATTTTAATTAACTTAGACATTAGTAGAAACTATGTTTGGCAATTCTAATGTCGGCAATGATCAGTTTTAATTGCTGTAATTTTATTTTTAAGTAGCTAAAATATTCATTCGGAACCACAGAATGCAACTGTACTAAGTGTAAACTATTAAGGACTGCCGCAAATACAATTGGTAAACTATTTCAAACTGTATAGCATAAAAACAGGGAATATATCTTCTAATCATATAATCAAGAATTTGTGATATATTTCTTAAACTAAAATAAATTCATATATAAATTGTTTTTATATTATTTGTTTTTAATTTTTAATAAAAAATATTGATACAACAGCACTAAATAATAAAATGTTTTTCTGAAATAACTAATTTTTCCTCCTAATATATTTATTCAATTTATATTCATAAGCTAATAAGTTCGTGTTGCCAAAAATAAATCTAAAAATATATATACAATTGTTTATGTATATATGTATATGTACAACTAATCAGTTGAATTAAGGGGCTTATCTCAACGGAATAGCAACATTCGTTTTTAATTATTCCAAATGTTCCCCTTACTCTATAAGAATTTTGTTGTTTGTACATCAAAATTTGACATATGGTTTATATGTGTAGTATTTGAAGTATAGTACAACATATCTAAACAAACAAATATGTGTACGATCATGTTGTAGCTTATAATCTCAAAATCTATTCGTTTTTCTTAATAATTTGAAATAGATGAGTATCGCGTGGAAACACAATATATTACAAAGTTTCATTCCTCTACGAAATTAAAAAGTTTGTTTTGTGGAAAATATGTAGTTCCGTAGCACAATCTGACTCATATCTGATTTACTATGCAGTATAGGTGGATATTTACGAATTGTCTATGTTCCGTTGATACCGTAAAAAAAAATCACACAGCAGGAGTGGGTTGTGCTGAGTAAATGCGTTTTGCACACGGCACACAAAGAAATTAAATTAAATTTTTTTATATACATACACTATATATGCGTTCGTATAATCATAATTCTAGAATTAGATTTTCTATGAAATGCTATGCTCATTTTGAAAAAGTTTCTGAGTATACGAGCCCGTAGTATGTATCTTTTAATTAATTTTTCACACAATCTGGCATCACTGTTTTGTACAAAAAGTGTTCTAAAACAATCTTAAATTGTTATAATATATTTTATCATCCACAAACAAATTTGCTTTAACCAAAACAAATTATTTTGTTTTGCTTAGGTGCTCAGTGCAAAAATGCATAAATTTAAACTAGAATATATAAAATTTTATTTTTTTTTATTTATTATTATTATTTTTAATATTTCGTAGATATACACAATGAGCATCAATTAAAATTATTAGTAAATATTATTAGAAAATATTTTTTTTTGAATTTTTCTCGTGTTAATATTAAATTTTAAAATTTTAACTTTAATTGAATTAAAATTAAATTAATTGTTTCAAACTTTTACGACTAGTAAATGTAATTTTTTTTGTTTGATTTTTTATCAAATTTTGCGAACAGTTTTTTTTTTAAATTATATTTTTGAGTATTTTTGTTTTTAATAAAAACTTTTTCGTTCGTTTCTGTTTGCAATCGTCAAAGGTTTTCAATTTATAAATTTATTTTATTTCAATCCTTACTTTTAACAGTTAATTTTGCTGAGGATTCAACTTGGCCAGTTGAAGATGTTACGCGAACTGTAAATACACCCGAATCTTCTTCATAAGTAGTTCCAATGAGTAAGACTGCACTATTTCCATCAAATATCATCTGAAAATTAAAAGATCACAATGTAATTTGTTTATTATTTTTTGTAAAAGCTTAAATAGTTAAGGATATGCAAAAAATCAAAACGTGAATTTCTTTGCAAAAAATTTTTCTTTGCAAAAATTTGTTTTTGTAATTATAATACTATTATCGTCCTCAAAACCTCAGTCGCATAGCCTGCCTTAACAAATAAATTTATATATTAATTTTTATTCTCTTATTACTATTATGAAAAGTAAAAGGTTATATTAATTAAAGTTCATATAAAATTTATATATTCTTAAACCCCACGCCACACAAAATTAAATAATTGATTATTGTTTACTGTACCAAAACATTAACTTTATTGTAGTCATAATAGAATTTCTAACTTCTAATAGAATTTAAAGTATTTACTAATTTCGACCCGATTCCGATTTCTCAAGTACGCCGATTTGACAATAGCTTTTTGTAGAGTCAGCCTATTTTGAGAAACTTTTTCCACAATGCTTTATATTGATATAGTTTACTTCCCGATCTATTGAGGTTTAAAGATGTTGACTTTATTCATTGATTGTAATAACAAAAACTGTACTACATACCATCTAGTGTCAACAAGTTTGCGCAAGTTTTATATTGAATACAAAATCCATGGGAAACAATAAAATTTTTTTTTAAATATATATCTTAATTGAAATTAGATACTAAATAGATCTATTATTATTTTCATAATTTTCATGATATCTTGTGCGTGAAGTATATATCTTCTCTTCGAAATGTTAACGGTATCGTATTAAAAAATATTGTATGTCAATGATTATATATATTATGTATGTCTAAAGCTAGATGATATGAATCGATTATTATTCACTTTAACATTATGATCCTAACATTATTTACAAATATTATTCTTAAATAAATTAGAATAATTTCACACGCTATATATTTTTGTGCATTATTAAGGATTTATTGAATTTATCAAGCTGTTTGCATCATATTAAGAAGCAGTCAGGGAACGTGTATAGTCTATATATAGTCTATAGATTAATTTGTTCAGCTATGTAAAGTGAATTCATTTAGGTATGACTATTTTATTTGCTTACATATGTAAGCACTAGTATATGATGGAGACAAAACTGTACTTGATATATTCATGTATTTAAGAAACTTTAAATTTACAGTAAAGTTTAAAACTGATTTCTTTAGTCAAAAGATGGACGCCATTCGTGCGCTAGATGTTTAGGAATTCTACCTTTAAGGTGGTTTTCAGATTTGGCATACGAACGGTGTACATTTGTGGTATCACAAGATGCCATTATTTATGTTTAAATGAGTGTTAATGCTGCTACTTCAACCTAGCCCATTCTCTATAGAGAGTGAAATCTCTCTCCAGTTGAAATGACAGATGGTGAGACGGCTTTACAAACGAGCCTCCGAAATTATCCGGTGTTCATTAATTTGAATAACTACTTTCAAGAACAACAAATAGAGAACAACCCCACTGATTTCATACATTTTAGAAAATGTCAAACATTTTGCACAAGCAAACGCAACATATGGAATAAATTAGTACAAAATAAAAGATATAGATAGATCTGCACAAGACAAAGATACAATTGGCATGTCTGTCATATGTTACTTAACTCAACATATACATTGGCAAGTTTTCTGCAATTTTCGGATATAGGCAGACAATACAGCACTTTTCGATACAAAAAGTGTAGGTGTCTGCACCAACTCTTTAGAAAACTAGCCAGCGAGACGCTACATCAAAAATCGATGGTTTTTAATGTAAGCAAGTCTTTTACATTAGATAACATATTTTATATCAGGTTTACAAAATTCTATAACTCCAAGTACCATTTTGCAAAGAAAAGGTTCGACTTATTAAGACTTCGAGTAAGAGAATTTTTAAAATATTTTTTAGTTATAAAAAATTCGAGTTATAGAAGTTCGAGTCACGAAAGTTTTCTGTTCTGACCTTTTTAATAAAAGATGGGAAGAGTTAACGATATGTAGGCATCCATATGAAAGTTGGTCGCGTTTCATTAAAATGAAATCCAATACTTTAAGTGAGATGCTCCGTAGAGATATCAATCTTGTGATAGATGTACTCACAGATCACAGCACATGCGTGGCGTCAGTTTGCTACTTTAGCAGCCTCCTTTTTTTGTAGATCTTGTTCAATTGCAAGACCTCCCATTATATAGCATTTTAAGCTTTGCCAAAAGTTAAAGATAGTTATAAGGTACAATCTAACTGATTCTTATCTAAATATGAAATTTTAAAGTAATGCGAATTATGCTGTACGATGGGTAGAAATCTTAGAAATCTTACAGGTAAGAAAGAATTGATGCGAGTAAATAGTTTTTACTTCCTTGAGGAATAAATTGTATTTGATAGTAATCTTGTGAAACTAATGCGTAAGGGGTACTGTTAACAAGGATATTTTCGAAAAAGAGTATAAAAAAGTGCAGTCATAGAAAAATATACAATAACTGATAAATAGAGAGATAATACATAATATAAGGTATATTTATAATATAATAATAGGTAATATTGGCTTGTGCAGAATTGTATTGTTTTTATTAAACATATCCCTGTGATGAATTTACAAATTCTGTTGTCAAGGAAATCAAATTAAGATATTAGTTGATGTAATCAGTACAGAAAATGTCATTCATTAGTGGTTGGTGTTACATAAAGTAAACAGAATTTTCATATATTTAGAGCAGTGGTTCCTAACCTTTTTTCACAAAGAGCCACTATAATATTTATGTTTTTAGTAGGGAAAACAAAGTTTAAGAACAATAAACTGTATGATTATTTTAATATGCTTTATGCATCTCTGGTATAATATATAATAAACTGTATAAATGTGTAATGATTTGATAAAAAGTATAGGAACATTATATGGGTATAAAATAGGTATATAATTACTTAAAAATTTTTTGTGATTGTTTTCTAATAAGTGAGGTCTTAGTGGACAAACTACAAGCTATATATCCAAACCTGATAAATTTGATTCCTGAACTATTTTTAATCCCCAATTGAAAACCGCTGATTTAGAGTTATTGAGCGTGACTTAAGTTGTATTGTATTTCAATTTTTTTATATATTTAATATTTTTTTTTTAAGATATTTTATGTATTTTAATGGTTAAGCATATTTTTGAAGCTTTTTATGTCCTGGAGTATATTGTATATTAACTATATTTAAGGAAATATATTTATTGGAAAAGGAATTTTATTTAATACAATTATAAATTAAAATCTCTCTGTAATGTTATTTATTGTAATATACTTAAATAAATAACAAATCTAAGTTTATCTGACAAATTTTGAAATAATTGTAATTTCTTATATCAAATATTTTTTTTTAAAAATAAGTTATGTGGTTTTTATTGATACAGGGGGATAAAAAAAAGGAAGCCTAGTTTTTAGAAAATCACGCATTTTTTAAAACCTTAAATCTGAATAATAAATACAAGTCAAAATTTGTCAGAGTTTTAAGGAATATATGAAAATGTTATACCTGTTTCGGGTTACTAATCAGTATCGTTAAGGATATTTTACTTGAATGAGTAACTTTGTAAGTTTTAAAGTACTAAGTTTTTGTTTAAGGAGACACAAATTTTTTTCTACATTTATATATGCTTTGTGTATTAACCAAATAAAATATGCATTTTTAATCAAAAATGATTAAATAATGTTTTTACAAAAGAATAGTATTAAAATTAACTAAAAATAAAAAATGTATCAGCAATGACTCTGAGCTTCTAATTTGACAAGACACGAGTTCAAAGATTAATTAAATTAAATCTAAATCTAAAAAATAATTCCAAGACCACTGTGAATTTGGGTATTTGGCAATACTCAAAATTCCTTAAAATTAATAAAAATTTTTGATGTTACAATTTCACTACAATTGAAAATGAAAAGATTAGGGAACACGTTATTCAGTGTTCTCAGGGACCTCAAGATTGATCTGATCAAAAAA
>NW_024033840.1:0-6971 GCF_002237135.1 Teleopsis dalmanni | reverse complement strand
TGGTAGTCTACAGCGAATGGAGGTATGTTCCGTTTCCATTTATTTCTGTCTGGTATTAGTATTAGGAACGTTTGGTGGAAGTTGAATTTAGGTAGGCAAATGTCAGTTATGGTGATGTTTAGTCCTTCCTCTCCTTGCATTTCCCTACCTAACAGTGAGTTATCGAGTAGTCTTGTTAATTCATTGTTAGTCAACTGTAGCTTGTCAATAAAAGTCGTTGCTTTCTTTTTGACTAGTAGATGAAGTGGGGTGAGCCCCAATGCAACCTCTAGGGCTGCTGTCGGGATAGTTCTCATTGCTCCACTAGTCATTATGCAAGCTAATCTCTGCAGCTTACGAAGATTGTCTATCACAGTCTTCTGCTGAACTTTATTGTACCAGATGGATGACCCATAAATAACAACTGGCCTATCATTAGATGTGTACATCTAAAGGCTGAGTTTTGGATTAAGGCCCCAGTGCTTACCAATGCGGTTTATGCTGGTCCATAATGCCTCTCTGGTTTTTCGTATAACATTGTCTACATGAGAATTCCACGTCAATTTCTCATCCAGAATCATTCCCAGGTACTTTATTTGGATAACGGCTGATATCTCTTCTCCATTCAGGAATGGGTTATTGGAAAGTACACTTTTCCTTTTCCTTGTGAAGACAACCAGACTTGTTTTTTCAGGATTTGTATTTAATCCTACTTCACTGCACCATCTAGTTACGATATTCAGTGCTTGCTGTAGTCGATATGAGATCATGTCTTCATATTTACCCTGACAAGTATGGCTGTATCGTCAGCATAGCCTTGTGCCTCGAAATGTTTGGCACTGAGTCGATGCAAAAGCTCGTCCACTGCAATTGACCACAGGAGAGGGGATAATACACCCCCTTGTGGGCATCCTTTTGCAGTATGTGCTTTTGTTTCGGCATTGCCGAGAGTGGATTTAACCACCCTATTTCTTAGTACATTGCTTATCCATGTGCGTGTCGTATTATCGTATAAGTGACTCTTTGCAGTCATTGGTATATAGACCATCAGGTCGTTTCAGAAGCCCAAAGGGATTAGTGTGGCTTTTCGAAATGACCCTTTTAGCGCTACTACTTAAGTTTTGAATCTCTGAGCAGAAGCTTCTCCATGATTCTCTTTTTGCCCTTTTAATTTCTTTATTGTAGACGGTGAGGGCATTTTTATAATTGTCCCATTCACCGTTGGTTTTTGCCTTGTTGAAGAGTCTTCATGATGATGTCTAGTACCTCTTCCGTTTATAAAAGTGGGCATATTACCCGTTTTCAAAATATTTACGTTGTTACTTGTAATAAATTCAAATAGACACTCACCTCTTTTATTAATATTCGTGCTGCACCAGATCGTGTGGTGTGTATTAGCGTCACTTCCAACGATGAGTTGCTTCTTGCTTTTTACACTGTAGTCCACTAGTCCTTTCAGTGATAGGAAGTCCAGGTCTTGGGACTTTCCAGGTAGGTAAGATGAGCAAACAATGAGCTCTGTCTTACTTACTGGGGTGTCCACAGAAATAATAGCTGCTACCTCGTCCTTGTTGGTGTGCTGTGGAATAATGGAAGCATTAATATCATCCCTTACCACAATACAAGTACGAGGTCGACTATGGCTGGCATGGTCGTACAGTAACTTACCTTTTATTCCCTTTATCTGATTCTCATATACATATGGCTCCTGGATAAAGACTAGGTCAATCTTTTCAGATAGAAGTCGCTGTGTCAACACCGCCGTAGCAGCTTTGGCGTGTTGAAGATTAACCTGCAGGCACCTCATTATTTTATTAGTATCGTTCTTTACCGTTTCGCATCCACTTGGGCAATTTTGTCCCATGAGTGGGTGCTTCCTGTCGAGGGGATCTGGAAGCTGGTTTCTTTGTCCCTTGCTTCTGGTCCTTTACACTAGAGACTGGTGTACTACCCTGTTGTTTTGAGGTGCTGGGTCCGACCTCAGTTCGGGTGCTGTCCTGTATAACGTTCACCTTCTCATTTGGCTTATCTGCCTGTGCTTTTGAGGTACTGGGTCTATCGTCTGGATGCGGCCTTTTGGATGGAGGCACCTGTTGTTTGACATCACTGGGTTTCTTGTTCGTAAATGCCCTTTAAGTCTCAGTTTTTTGGGTCCAGTTGGTCCTCCGTACGTAAATTTGTGTGAAATTCAGGTACAGCTTCCCTGTCTGACCGACTATCCAATTTTTGGATTTCTCATCCACCGAGATCGTAATGGTTTCCCCATCATTCTTGTCTTTTTCAGTCCTGAAAATGCTTCACGATGACGTCCAAATGCCACCATTTTGTTTCTCCAAGCGGGACATCAACATTTCCGGTGGTAGCACAACAGAGGGGGGTATAAATGTGATGCACACATAAGTTTTGGGCATCTCTTCGCCCTGAAACACTTTGAGTTTAGCATCCGGGAATGGTTTGCGTTTTGGTACACAGGTGGTCAGCCAGTTCCTCGTTTTACAATTGCAGCATGTTAATGAGAGCCATCCATCTCTGGTAACACTGGTTGTTAAGTTTTAATTTCTTGTACATTTATGTGTTAAATATTTTGTATATATATTTTAATATACAATAACTGTTATTTACATTGTTTGATTGTTTATAAATGTTTATCTAAAACCGCATTGACTTTTATAAATGTGTATCTAAAAAACCGCATTGACTTTGATAAATGTGTATCTAAAAAACCGCATTGTTTTATGGCTGTATACCGCGTGTGCTCCTCTTGGCTTTCGGCAAAAAACTGGCGTCATCACACATGACAGCTTGTGGGCTTGTTCAGTGCAGGCAATTTTGATGGGTGTTCAAATGTAGGCGAATTCTCAACACTGGTGATAAAGCCGTAGACACTATTGTGTTTAGGAAGTTTGTCAATTTCTTCCAGAAGCTTCGATTTTATCATCTCCATTTGATCACCAATGAGATTCACCTCCGGATAGTTCTCATGGGCGATAGCCACTTTGCAAGCATTGGCAAGATCCCTGTAAGATGGCGTCGGTTTCAGCTGGTTTCCGATAGAGGTAGATGTTTGTTGGATGGCTTTTGGCTTTTTGGGCTGCGGGCGTTGTGTTTCTTCGGGAGATGTGTTATTAGATCTGCACCTTTTGCTGGTACTGGGTCTGTCACTTTATTCTTCTGCTGCCAAGGAAACTTTGTAGAGAGAGTATCGCTCTCTCTCTTTCTGCTTCGCAGTCTCCAAATCCAAGCTATCCCTAATCGTGGCTTTGATACGTCTTTTCTGAGCCCCGGTGAAGTATTCCGCCTTCTTTCCGGTCTCTTCATTGCCGTCACCTGAGTTCACCATGCTCTGGGTGTTAGCATTAGACGCACCTCCATCGCGCTCACCTGTGTCTATAGGACTCTGAGTGCCAGCCACCGGTGAGGTGTTTCCACAGCTTGATACGTTTGGTCTCTGAGCAGGTAGGTTCAGATCATCCGGATCTTGAATCTTGAGTGAGGCTTCAAGCCTCTGTTCAAGATTTCTTCCAACCTTCGTTGGCGAATGGAGTGGAGCTTTTTCCTCTGACTCTGTGATTATATTGTTAATAGGTAAATTTAAATATTTTTCCATATATATTGTTTAATAGATGGGGAGATACGGTTACCCAGAGCCCCATACTTTGGAAGGCATTAATTAAAACAGAAGAGCCCGGTATCCTGAGTTCATTACTCAAGGACTGGATGCATCCCTCCAGCCAAGCATCCTCAGCGTAACAGTCTACCTAAGATTTGGAGGTTTAGTCGGGTACCGTACAGACTAGATAGCTACACATACATATATATTAAAACACTAATTACTAAAAATACGTTCACGGAAAGTTTTCTCTCCCCAGCCCGACAATCAGCAGTCCACCCTTGGCAGAAACATGAGCATATCAAGAGTTATCCATCAACCTAAGAGATTGTCGCACTTACCCTGACGCGTCTGGCTGATAAGCTAGAACTTAGTAGACGGTCTTTACCGTCACCTACTCCGTGAGACGCTATAGTATTGTTAAGCCATTCAGATCTTGCCAGCTTGCAAAAACAAAGAACCTAACTACAGACTAACTACTACTACAATACTACAAATGCTACAAATTTTTAATTAACTACTAACAATACAGACATAGATTACAAAACAACACAGTCTACCTTTACCTACTGGTAGATCTTGGTTGCACTTCTTGCTCTAATCTCAATCAATATTTCAGTCAGTGACATCAGTGATAACACTGACTGGAACATTGATCAGAATAGCTCCAGTTGTATCTAAGCCCCTACACCACGACAAGGTGCCTACCACGTAGAGACTGAGCATACCTCAGCAAATAAGCAACGACCGTGAAGAAAAGGACGTTACAATTGTATTGACATTACCTACGATTCTCTGGTCTAAGGAGCCGCGGGTATGGATACCCAACCTGCTAATATATATTTGAGCAACATAAAAGACCGTTGTTGTCTACGGTTTGTAACAGACTAAATTTATTATATATTATATATTATACAGAATAGTGTTCTTATGTCTATCTTAATTCTACACTAAGAGAAAGAGATTGAGTGGGAGAGATTACTTACATACATATCATCTCCTCCACACTTTTATTTACAACAATCTATAAGTCTTCCATTATAGCCTATGTAGTTTTAATTACTTTTAATTTAATGAATTTAATTTAAAATTTAGTTTTAATTTTAATTAATTTTTAAAATAATTGTAATAATTTCTTTTCTATATTCAAATAATTAGAATTATAATTTAGTTTAAATTTTAATTAATTTTTAAAATAATTTTAATAATCTCTTTTCCATATTCAAATAATTATCTAATTTCAAAAACTTCTTTTCTATATTCAAATAATTAAATTCAAATTTTAAACTATTAATTAATTAATTTCCTTCAGTTGTAGTTTGCTCGTCTTCCTTTATTACGTCGCTCAGAACGTCTCAACCCCAGTCGTTCATTCTCAGTATCCACACCTTGCTCTGTGTCATAGTCGTTAGCGAACGGTTTTGCTGTATCAACAACCTCAGTATTTGAAACTTTTTTATAAGTTAGGTCTTCATTTACATACGTATTGTAATGAACCTCCTTATGATGAGGGTGTCTAGAGCTTGGATAGCTCAGCCACAGCCAGGGTCCTTACAAGAAAATTTCTATTTACTTATTGATGGTTACCTTTCGACTGTTTCAGTTTAAGTTTTAAACGCTTTCTTTTCCTTCAATTCAAACAATTTCTTTATTCTATTTAATTTCCTAAATTGGCGATAACTTACAAGCTATAATATACAATTGTTTATATTTATAGATACAATTTCAAAGCGATAGCGATATAATTATAAACACAAGTTAGATTTCGAAGTAATACATCCACGGAGTCTGGATTTCAGCCGTAGTTATATTTGTACACGCAAGTTAGGCTTTCAAAGCGTTAGCGATATTATTATAAACACAAGTTAGATTTCGAAGTAATACATCCACGAAGTCTGGATTTCAGCCGTAGTTATATTTGTACACGCAAGTCAGGCTTTCAAAGCGATAGCGATATTGTTATAAACACAAGTTAGATTTCGAAGTAATATATCCACGAAGTCTGGATTTCAGCCGTAGTTATATTTGTACACGCAAGTTAGGCTTTCAAAGCGTTAGCGATATTGTTATATACGCAAGTTAGATTTCGAAGTAATATATCCACGAAGTCTGGATTTCAGCCGTAGTTATATTTGTACACGCAAGTTAGGCTTTCAAAGCGTTAGCGATATTATTATATACGCAAGTTAGATTTCGAAGTAATACATCCACGAAGTCTGGGTTTCAGCCGTAGTTATATTTGTACACGCAAGTTGGGCTTTCAAAGCGTTAGCGATATTATTATAAACACAAGTTAGATTTCGAAGTAATACAGCTACGAAGTCTGGGTTTCAGCCGTAGCTATATTTGTACACGCAAGTCGGGCTTTCAAAGCGATAGCGATATTATTATAAACACAAGTTAGATTTCGAAGTAATACAGCTACGAAGTCTGGGTTCCAGCCGTAGCTATATTTGTACACGCAAGTCGGGCTTTCAAAGCGATAGCGATATTATTATAAACACAAGTTAGATTTCGAAGTAATACAGCTTCGAAGTCTGGGTTCCAGCCGTAGCTATATTTGTACACGCAAGTCGGGCTTTCAAAGCGATAGCGATATTATTATAAACACAAGTTAGATTTCGAAGTAATACATCTTCGAAGTCTGGGTTTCAGCCGTAGTTATATTTGTACACGCAAGTCGGGCTTTCAAAGCGTTAGCGATATTATTATAAACACAAGTTAGATTTCGAAGTAATACATCCACGAAGTCTGGATTTCAGCCGTAGTTATATTTGTACACGCAAGTCAGGCTTTCAAAGCGTTAGCGATATTATTATAAACACAAGTTAGATTTCGAAGTAATACGTCCACGAAGTCTGGATTTCAGCCGTAGTTATATTTGTACACGCAAGTCAGGCTTTTAAAGCGTTAGCGATATTGTTATAAACACAAGTTAGATTTCGAAGTAATATGTCCACGAAGTCTGGATTTCAGCCGTAGTTATATTTGTACACGCAAGTTAGGCTTTTAAAGCGTTAGCGATATTGTTATAAACACAAGTTAGATTTCGAAGTAATATATCCACGAAGTCTGGGTTTCAGCCGTAGTTATATTTGTACACGCAAGTTAGGCTTTCAAAGCGTTAGCGATATTATTATAAACACAAGTTAGATTTCGAAGTATTACATCCACGAAGTCTGGGTTTCGGCCGTAGCTGTATTTGTACACGCAAGTTAGGGTTTCAAAGCGTTAGCGATATTATTATAAACACAAGTTAGATTTCGAAGTAATACTTCCACGAAGTCTGGATTTCAGCCGTAGTTATATTTGTACACGCAAGTTAGGCTTTCCAAGCGTTAGCGATATTATTATAAACACAAGTTAGATTTCGAAGTAATAC
>NW_024033839.1:0-6971 GCF_002237135.1 Teleopsis dalmanni | reverse complement strand
TTTGAGTTTATTTAACAATAATTATTGTTTTTATATTCCAAAATAAAATTAAAATTTTGTGATTTTATTATATATAGCAGAACACACAAATTTCTTGTCTATTCTCGCACTGCTTGTACGCAAAAGAGTAAATTAAAAAGAGTACGGAGTTGAAGACAAAACTCAAGAATGTGGAAATATTTTACTGTCTTTCTTTGTTATGCAGATTTTACGTTGATTGTGCACAAAACAAATTGTACACAAAAACAAGGTACAGAAAGGTGTGTTGTGTGTCGCTCATATTTCCATGCGGTTGCTGCTTATGCCTGTTCTGCTTGCGCGCTTCCTTTATCAATTCGTTTCATATGTTTTTGGTGTTTCTGTATTCGAATGACTATTCCATTCTAACGAGCACTGGAAGAAAGTGACGTCTCTTTTTCTCGTGTTTTGCTTTTGGTACATACAATAATGTTCTTTTTTGTCATTGGTCTTCTTGTCAGTTGCTTTTTTTTCTGTTTTGTGCTCCCATTTTGTGCAACAATGAAAACACATGATAGACTGTCATTATTTTTAATGTTACTTTATTTTATTTTATATTGCATTTTTTCACTCCTTAATAAAAATGAAAAATTTTTTAATTTGTGCAATGGAGTTTTAAAACTTCTTAAATGAAATATAGTGAAGTAGGAAATATTTAATTGATTTTATTTTATTTTTTTTTTTATTGGAAAATTAAGTTCCACTAATGCATTTAAAATTATTTTTCTTATACAATTACATATTCTTATAATATCTAATATTCCAAATATTTATATAAAAATAAAATAGCAATAATAAGGGAAGAATAATAAAACATTGGTCTGACCGATTCTGTTTCTTTGTCATAAAAGTTTACTCACTTACTTATAATCAGTATAATAAAACTTTTTTTTATATATGAATTTGACATATTTTCTCGTTTAGAAACAAATACTTGCAGCCGACTATGGATCAGATTTATCATCTGTTAAAGAAGAATTGGATAGTCAACAACATGAACACAAAATTATCGATAAATTTCACTCTAAAATTGTAAATGACGAGCGGCACCAAATGAAATTTTCTGGCGAAGAATTGAACAATTATCAAGATTTACGACGCCAAATGTCTACGCTTTGTGGATTGGCTTATAGAGGCACGTCCATCTTTCTCACCACCACGACGAGACTTACGTCCACCAGACAGTGACCCAGGAGCAACACAGTATTATAGCCATAGACTCGATGCACTAAATATAAAATACGATAGATTATTAGAACAATTATCGCAGAGGCTTAAAACAGCTATCGAAGTAAATGGCAGCGATGGCTTGGTAAGTACCATTTTCGGGATTATAGAATTTATACACAATAAGCGATTTTATTTTTATTTTTAATTAAAATACCGTCTAATTAAAACCTAAACTAATAAAATAATTCACTTGATATTTCTATTTATTTCTACTGATCTAGAAGTATAAATTACTTGTAATGATGATTAAAAGTGTGATTTTTCCATCATTTTCTGCAAACTTTAAAATAGAAACTCGTTTTCTCATTTTTATTGCAGTAGTTTTATTTTTAATTTATTTCATCAAATATAGGAAATAACTTGTTTTTTTTTTATCCACTTTATGGTTGGATGTATATTTTACTTATATTTATTCTAATACTCCAACGAAAAATCATTACTTATATTTTTCAATATTTTACAAACAATTCTTATTATGAGAAGATTTAGTGTTTCCAGCAGAGATCGTAGGCAAACGTATTTGTGCCAAATTGGATGGCACCCAAATTATAAAGGTGCATTTGGATAAGAATCTACAAACGACCATTGAGCACAAAGTAAGTGTTAAATAACACTTATTTCATTAAATCTTTTTTGCACTTGTGTTTTTTGCTGTTTAAAATTAGTGGTCCAATGTTTCTTTACGCTTCAGTGCTCAAAACTGATGATGTAACTTCATTCAGTATCATTGATAACATTCATCAGAATATTAATGAGTGAGCAATAATTCAGCCATTAATTCAAATGTGCTAAATAATAAAATATCATTAACAGAATAATTCTAACAATTTTGATGACTGCATAAGATATTTGAAAATAATTTCTGTTGTACGAATACGAGAACGAGTACGCATAATTACCGTACATTGTCTATAAAGTTTTGTTGTAACATTGAAAAAATATTGTAAATTTTTTGCATTGCTATTTACTGTTATTCACGATTTAAAAAATTTTTGTTGCATTCACCATATTGAGTGGTGCTCGTGTCGGTTATCTTCATTTCTTGAACTACGAATTTATTACTACATTTTTGGTTTATCATAACCAAACGTAACTGTAAATAAAGAAATTTAACATGAATCGGACTAGAAGAAAAATTGAACGCCCAAAGAATCCCTACTCAACCGGTAATATATTTTCGAGATGGAGTTTCTGGTGGATGAGAAAAATATTTCATAAGGGTTTGCAAGGACCACTTGAAGAGGAAGACTTATATCAGCACCGTAAAGACTTAGATAGTGAACGAGTAACTACAAAGTTTTCGTAAAAACAAGACTGTGCAATAATCCGTTCGCGTAGTTTAACTGCTGTGTATTTTATTTTAGAAGATTTAGTGTTTCCAGCAGAGATCGTAGGCAAACGTATTCGTGCCAAATTGGATGGCACCCAAATTATAAAGGTACATTTGGATAAGAATCTACAAACGACCATTGAGCACAAAGTAAGTGTTAAATAACACTTATTTCATTAAATCTTTTTTTGCGCTTGTGTTTTTTGCTGTTTAAAATTAGTGGTCCAATGTTTCGTTTACGCTTCATTGCTCAAACTGAATTGTAGCTTATTCATATATTGGTAACATTCATCAAATTTAATGAGTGTAGCAATTAACTTGCAGCAATTAATTCAATATGTCTTAATAATAATAATTCATTAAACAGAATAATATAACAATTTTGCATGATTTGCATAAGGATAAGGAATTATTTGAAAATAATTTCTGTTGTACGAATACGAGAACGAGTACGCATAATTACCGTACATTGTCTATAAAGTTTTGTTGTAACATTGAAAAAATATTGTAAATTTTTTGCATTGCTATTTACTGTTATTCACGATTTAAAAAATTTTTGTTGCATTCACCATATTGAGTGGTGCTCGTGTCGGTTATCTTCATTTCTTGAACTTCGAATTTATTACTACATTTTTGGTTTATCATAATCAAACGTAACTGTAAATAAAGAAATTTAACATGAATCGGACTAGAAGAAAAATTGAACGCCCAAAGAATCCCTACTCAACCGGTAATATATTTTCGAGATGGAGTTTCTGGTGGATGAGAAATATATTTCATAAGGGTTTGCAAGGACCACTTGAAGAGGAAGAGTTATATCAGCACTGTAAAGACTTAGATAGTGAACGAGTAACTACAAAGTTTTCGTAAAAACAAGACGGTGCAATAATCCGTTCGCGTAGTTTAACTGCTGTGTATTTTATTTTAGAAGATTTAGTGTTTCCAGCAGAGATCGTAGGCAAACGTATTTGTGCCAAATTGGATGGCACCCAAATTATAAAGGTGCATTTGGATAAGAATCTACAAACGACCATTGAGCACAAAGTAAGTGTTAAATAACACTTATTTCATTAAATCTTTTTTGCGCTTGTGTTTTTTGCTGTTTAAAATTAGTGGTCCAATGTTTCGTTTACGCTTCATTGCTCAAACTGAATTGTAGCTTATTCATATATTGGTAACATTCATCAAATTTAATGAGTGTAGCAATTAACTTGCAGCAATTAATTCAATATGTCTTAATAATAATAATTCATTAAACAGAATAATATAACAATTTTGCATGATTTGCATAAGGATAAGGAATTATTTGAAAATAATTTCTGTTGTACGAATACGAGAACGAGTACGCATAATTACCGTACATTGTCTATAAAGTTTTGTTGTAACATTGAAAAAATATTGTAAATTTTTTGCATTGTTATTTACTGTTATTCACGATTTAAGAAATTTTTGTTGCATTTACCATATTGAGTGGTGCTCGTGTCGGTTATCTTCATTTCTTGAACTTCGAATTTATTACTACATTTTTGGTTTATCATAATCAAACGTAACTGTAAATAAAGAAATTTAACATGAATCGGACTAGAAGAAAAATTGAACGCCCAAAGAATCCCTACTCAACCGGTAATATATTTTCGAGATGGAGTTTCTGGTGGATGAGAAATATATTTCATAAGGGTTTGCAAGGACCACTTGAAGAGGAAGAGTTATATCAGCACCGTAAAGACTTAGATAGTGAACGAGTAACTACAAAGTTTTCGTAAAAACAAGACGGTGCAATAATCCGTTCGCGTAGTTTAACTGCTGTGTATTTTATTTTAGAAGATTTAGTGTTTTCAGCAGAGATCGTAGGCAAACGTATTCGTGCCAAATTTGATGGCACCCAAATTATAAAGGTGCATTTGGATAAGTACAAACGACCATTGAGCACAAAGTAAGTGTTAAATAACACTTATTTCATTAAATCTTTTTTTGCACTTGTGTTTTTTGCTGTTTAAAATTAGTGGTCCAATGTTTCGTTTACGCTTCATTGCTCAAACTGAATTGTAGCTTATTCATATATTGGTAACATTCATCAAATTTAATGAGTGTAGCAATTAACTTGCAGCAATTAATTCAATATGTCTTAATAATAATAATTCATTAAACAGAATAATATAACAATTTTGCATGATTTGCATAAGGAATTATTTGAAAATAATTTCTGTTGTACGAATACGAGAACGAGTACGCGTAATTATCGTACATTGTCTATAAAGTTTTTTTGTAACATTGAAAAAGTGTTGTAAATTTTTTGCATTGCTATTTACTGTTATTCACGATTTAAAAAATTTTTGTTGCATTTACCATATTGAGTGGTGCTCGTGTCGGTTATCTTCATTTCTTGAACTTCGAATTTATTACTACATTTTTGGTTTATCATAATCAAACGTAACTGTAAATAAAGAAATTTAACATGAATCGGACTAGAAGAAAAATTGAACGCCCAAAGAATCCCTACTCAACCGGTAATATTTTCGAGATGGAGTTTCTGGTGGATGAGAAAAATATTTCATAAGGGTTTGCAAGGACCACTTGAAGAGGAAGAGTTATATCAGCACCGTAAAGACTTAGATAGTGAACGAGTAACTACAAAGTTTTCGTAAAAACAAGACTGTGCAATAATCCGTTCGCGTAGTTTAACTGCTGTGTATTTTATTTTAGAAGATTTAGTGTTTCCAGCAGAGATCGTAGGCAAACGTATTCGTGCCAAATGGATGGCACCCAAATTATAAAGGTGCATTTGGATAAGAATCTACAAACGACCATTGAGCACAAAGTAAGTGTTAAATAACACTTATTTCATTAAATCTTTTTTGCACTTGTGTTTTTTGCTGTTTAAAATTAGTGGTCCAATGTTTCGTTTACGCTTCATATATTGGTAACATTCATCAAATTTAATGAGTCTAGCAATTAACTTGCAGCAATTAATTCAATATGTCTATATAATAATAATTCATTAAACAGAATAATATAACAATTTTGCATGATTTGCATAAGGAATTATTTGAAAATAATTTCTGTTGTACGAATACGAGAACGAGTACGCGTAATTTTACCGTACATTGTCTATAAAGTTTTGTTATAACATTGAAAAAATATTGTAAATTTTTTGCATTGCTATTTACTATTATTCACGATTTAAAAAATTTTTGTTGCATTTATCATATTGAGTGGTGCTCGTGTCGGTTATCTTCATTTCTTGAACTTCGAATTTATTACTACATTTTTGGTTTATCATAACCAAACGTAACTGTAAATAAAGAAATTTAACATGAATCGGACTAGAAGAAAAATTGAACGCCCAAAGAATCCCTACTCAACCGCTAATATATTTTCGTGATGGAGTTTCTGGTGGATGAGAAAAATATTTCATATGGGTTTGCAAGGACCACTTGAAGAGGAAGAGGAGTTATATCAGCATCGTAAAGACTTAGATAGTGAACGAGTAATTACAAAGTTTTCGTAAAAACAAGACGGTGCAATAATCCGTTCGCGTAGTTTAACTGCTGTGTATTTTATTTTAGAAGATTTAGTGTTTCCAGCAGAGATCGTAGGCAAACGTATTTGTGCCAAATTGGATGGCACCCAAATTATAAAGGTGCATTTGGATAAGAATCTACAACGACCATTGAGCACAAAGTAGTGTTAAATAACACTTATTTCATTAAATCTTTTTTGCACTTGTGTTTTTTGCTGTTTAAAATTAGTGGTCCAATGTTTCGTTTACGCTTCATATATTGGTAACATTCATCAAATTTAATGAGTCTAGCAATTAACTTGCAGCAATTAATTCAATATGTCTATATAATAATAATTCATTAAACAGAATAATATAACAATTTTGCATGATTTGCATAAGGAATTATTTGAAAATAATTTCTGTTGTACGAATACGAGAACGAGTACGCGTAATTTTACCGTACATTGTCTATAAAGTTTTGTTATAACATTGAAAAAATATTGTAAATTTTTTGCATTGCTATTTACTGTTATTCACGATTTAAAAAATTTTTGTTGCATTTATCATATTGAGTGGTGCTCGTGTCGGTTATCTTCATTTCTTTAACTTCGAATTTATTACTACATTTTTGGTTTATCATAACCAAACGTAACTGTAAATAAAGAAATTTAACATGAATCGGACTAGAAGAAAAATTGAACGCCCAAAGAATCCCTACTCAACCGCTAATATATTTTCGTGATGGAGTTTCTGGTGGATGAGAAAAATATTTCATATGGGTTTGCAAGGACCACTTGAAGAGGAAGAGTTATATCAGCATCGTAAAGACTTAGATAGTGAACGAGTAACTACAAAGTTTTCGTAAAAACAAGACGGAGCAATAATCCGTTC